>NC_090252.1:56297602-56417602 GCF_037325665.1 Littorina saxatilis
TAGGGGGAGTCCCATATTGGTTGGGACGAGAAAGAATTTACGCGATGCTACCCAGCATGTCGTAAGAGGCGACTAACGGTTCTGTTTCTCCTTTTACCCTTGTTAAGTGTTTCTTGTATAGAATATAGTCAATGTTTGTAAAGATTTTAGTCAAGCAGTATGTAAGAAATGTTAAGTCCTTTGTACTGGAAACTTGCATTCTCCCAGTAAGGTCATATATTGTACTACGTTGCAAGCCCCTGGAGCAATTTTTTGATTAGTGCTTTTGTGAACAAGAAACAATTAACAAGTGGCTCTATCCCATCTCCCCCCTTTCCCCTATCCCATCTCTCCCCTTTCCCCGTCGCGATATAACCTTGAATGGTTGAAAACGACGTTAAACACCAAATAAAGAAAGAAAGAAAGAAAGTGTTCCGTTTGTCTTCATGTCTATGCGCCACCAAAGTAATTTCTCAGAGCTATACAATAAAGATAATTTGATTTGATTGATTTCATTTGATGTTCCGAGGAGGACGATAACTATATAATGGCTATGAAAAAGTTTCATCGTGACGAGACATCTCCGTTGTACAGCTCCAGAGATGTCTGGCGATGTAATCAAGAGGGTGAAACTTGACCAGGATAATCCCACAGAGATCTATGACACGGGAATCAAAGCGGTTAAGTACCAGGATCTCAGACCGCGTGGATGAAAGTGGACTTGGCACATATCGTGTGGAGACAGATGGAGAGACAAGACCAGACACTGGTTTATTTCCTTATTGGCCATTGACCCCTGGAAAGGGGGTAATATACACATTGACAACTTTTCGTAAGCTTCCAGCCTGGAAAGACATATGATATCAGACGTATCTAAATTTCACTAAATAGGGTTTGAACAGTTGAAAAGGAATCATTCGTGTGCGTGAGGAACATTTTACACGTACAATGTTAGTGAAACGATGCGTCCATAGCAATCACATTTTCAGTAAAATGTGCTCTTTTTTAGTCACAAACCTTTATTGGATTGTTAAAATGCAGATATCAAACCCTCTGTCGTAAACTCGGAGCATACCTGCAAATTAAACAGACAAATGGAGAGAGAGAGAGAGAGAGAGAGAGAGAGAGAGAGAGAGAGAGAGAGAGAGAGAGAGAGAGAGAGAGAGAGAGAGAGAGAGAGAGAATACATAAATACATGCCAAAGCCCACGAATATACTGGCAAAAGCATAATCTCTCTCTCTCTCTCTCTCTTTCTCTCTCACTCACTCACTCACTCACTCACTCACTCACTCACTCACTCACTCACTCACTCACTCACTCACTCACTCACTCACTCACTCACTCACTCACTCACTCACTCACTCACTCACTCACTCACTCACTCACTCACTCACTCACTCACTCACTCACTCACACACACACACACACACACACACACACACACACACACACACACACACACACACACACACACACACACACACCATTCTATCTTCGACATAGAAACTGACACTGGCTGCCAGAAACGTGCATGTTATCGACAAATCTTCCGGGCTCAACTTATCACAATTAGCTAATGGGATAACTTTCACAGGTCGACACCACACTAAGCTCTTTATCGATCCCACAACGCCCTGCGTGTCTACGTCATATCGTATTACTTCCTGTTTCTATTCCATCCATTGGGAGGGATGTTCACAGTCCCTTTCCATCCCGTGCGAGCAGTCACGAAACCCCAATAGAGCTACCAAGACTTTTACACGAGAGAAAAACACTGATAGGTACGCCGAGTTCTACAAAGAAATGGAAGAAGATCTGAAAGTAGTGTCTATTTATTACCATTTCATAAGCTATGAAGCATGCATTACCTAGGTTGCTAGGGGACAATACCTGTTTTCAGTGTGAAAACTTCAACAGTGATTTTCTTAAAATGCCCGACATGCTGGTTAATAGCTTTAAACTAATGTTACAAAGTCTTTTTTTTTACCACTCACTTACAACTTGCATCAATCATCTTAAAGAGGGATTTCTGTACTTCCTTAGCACATACATATCAAAGGATGTTAAAAATCAACTTATCTATCATTTTGTGAGAACGGGTCACATATAAGTAACGATACCGATACCAAGGGTGCAAAGACGTTCTAACTACAGAGGTCTGTAAATATGAAATAATGATTGATTTGTACCAAAGACGGAGTAAGCAGCTATCGTTTAGGGATGACCTTGCACGCACGATTGATTAAACAGACAGACAGACAGACAGACAGACAGACAGACAGACAGACAGACAGACAGACACACACACACACACACTTACATACACACACATACTGTGCTCTTCCGTTCCGAAAACATATGCCACAGAACAGCACGCAGCACACAGAAAAGAGCAGAACAACAGCAGTGCATGAACACAATGTTATATTGCCTTATTCAGTATTCACCGCTAATAAATATTTTGACAGTCCTTTCTATGCTGCTGGCACAGAACCAAACAAGTCGCGTAAGGCGAAATTACTACATTTAGTCAAGCTGTGGAACTCACAGAATGAAACTGAACGCACTGCATTTTTTCACAATGACCGTAGTCCGCCGCTTGTGCATAACGGAGTGAAACTGACGAGCCCGTTCAGCGCGGTAGGGGTTTCGCTGTGCTGCATAGCACGCTTTTCTGTACCTCTCTTCGTTTTAACTTTCTGAGCGTGTTTTTAATCCAAACATATCATATCTATATGTTTTTGAAATCAGGAACCGACAAGGAATAAGATGAAATTGTTTTTAAATCGATTTCGGAAATTTAATTTTCATCATAATTTTTATATTTTTGATTTTCAGAGCTTGCTTTTAATCCAAATATATCATATTTATATTTTTTGGATCAGAAAATGATGTAGAATAAGATGAACGTAA
This sequence comes from Littorina saxatilis, assembly GCF_037325665.1. Classification (NCBI taxonomy): domain Eukaryota; kingdom Metazoa; phylum Mollusca; class Gastropoda; order Littorinimorpha; family Littorinidae; genus Littorina; species Littorina saxatilis. Next base: position 56,300,496 of record NC_090252.1, read on the forward strand.
ATTTGGATCGTTTTATATAAAAAAATTATTACAATTTTCAGATTTTTAATGACCAAAGTCATTAATTAATTTTTAAGTCACCAAGCTGAAATGCAATACCGAAGTCCGGCCTTCGTCGAAGATTGCTTTACAAAAATGTCAATCAATTTGATTGAAAAGTGAGGGTGTGACAGTACCGCCTCAACTTTTACAAAAAGCCGGATATGACGTCATCAAAAGTATTTATCGAAAAAAAGAAAACAACGTCCGGGGATATCTTCTTCTTCTTCTTTAGCGTTCGACGATGGCTGTGTCTAGATTCTTTGGCCCGTGATGTTGACGAAGTGGGCTGTGTTCGGGGATATCATTCCCAGGAACTCTCATGTCAAATTTCATAAAGATCGGTTCAGTAGTTTGGTCTGAATAGCTCTACACACACACACGCACAGACAGACAGACAGACAGACAGACAGACAGACACACACACACACACACACACACACACACACACACACACACACACACACACACACACACACACACACACACACACACACCACGACCCTCGTCTCGATTCCCCCTCTATGTTAAAACATTTAGTCAAAACTTGACTAAATGTAAAAATCAGGTTGACGACCGACGCTTCTCGGTGCTACTACTGTAGCTGCAATAAGACCATGTACAGTGGAACTCTACCCTTTGGAACCAGACAGAAATCTGATAAAATTAGGTCCTGAAAGGGATGGAGTCTTGACATGGAGGTAACATTACAGACCTTAACGAAAATAGCGTCTGAGTAAACAGTCTTCAAAGGAGCTGTCTTAAATCGGGGGCGAGGGGTACAACCAATTTTAAGGGGCTTATTGTCCGTCAGGTCTTAATTGCCTATATTGGACATGAATTGGTTTATACGATTCGAGTTTTACGCCCTCACGGCTTTTGATGTATGCGTGTTTAGGTGGTATCAGCCATCTGCACTTATGGTAGAATGACCAAGATCTTTAACGTGCCATTGTGGTGACACGGGGGTGGGAGATGGATACCGTCTCTGGGTCTGCACATAAAGTTGACCCGTGTCCGTCCCGGCCCGGATTCGAACCAGCGACCTTTCGATCACAAGTCCAGTGCTCTACCACCTGAGCTACCCGGGCGTGAGAGGTGGTGGGAGGGGGGTCTTTAAATGGTGGGGGTGTCCCCGTGTGTTACCCCTCCCAATCTTGGCCAATGGACGATATATATACCGTGTCTCACCTCTTTCCAATAAGCCACACAATTTTTCAGACCGAATACGTACATTCGCTGGTCTCCCATCTCTTTCCGGCAAGTTATATACGTGACCTTTATCAAACCTACAGATCTTGCCACAAAAAAAGAGGGGATGGAGTCTGTATAGGCAGATAAATTGTTGTTTCGTGCAAAGCAGGACCCTAACTTAATTAGGGCTATTGCTTGTCTTAGACACGGCAACAGATTGATGGTTTGTGTGTGGAGGGGGGATCTTTGCGTTTCTCCTATCTTTTCTTATCTCATTTTGTTTTTGTCTGAGTTGTTTTCCTCGTTTTGTTTTCTTTTGTTTATTTGAGTTCTAGGTTTTCCTTTCTTCAGTGTTTGCTCGTGTGTCATTGTTTTTTCTCTCTATTTTTACACCCATACACTACAGTCCGCATTTCAGTGTTTTATGTTTCTGACTGTTCAATATCCTATTTTTTCTATTTAAGGCGAAGAACAACAAGAAAATCCCGGAAAGTAGCTTCAGTCACCCTGGAAGAACTGTCGTGGTAATCTTCTCCCTAGCTGCATACGTGACCCTCATGGAAGAGAGAGAATCGTGCAAACTGACAGACGCAGAAGAAGAACAAGAACAAGAAGAAGAATGGTTGTGTCTAATGATGCAAGACCTAAGGAATCTAACCTGGTATAAGTCATCGCCTCTCTCAATAGTTTGTTCGAGTTTTTGTGTCTTGTTTTACGCCAACTCACGCAGCCTGTAAGTATGTAAGGTTCCCTCGTCTCCAATGTTTTGTTTTTTGGAAACAAAGTAAAACAAAGGATGTTGGACACAATGACAAAACCAGTCAGAGGAAAAACTCAAGTTTCATGCAGCCACTCTAGAAACTGTGTCCCGGTAGCCCCACATAAGGAAAACATCCCTTTTCCGGCGAAATATATGTGACCTTCAGCGCAGAGACACAATCGTATAATGTACAGCTTCAGGATTTGATTTGATTTGATGGTTGTTGCTTTTCGGGTCCAGCGGACCATATAGGCCAAATTAGGACACCACAAGTTTAACATTACACATATTTGAATTAAACCTATTTCAATAAACAAAATCAGGAACGTCACCCGAAGGGAACACAAAAGCTAAATCGAAACCCTACGTGACAAGGATTTTTAAAATTCAAATCTTAGAATAAAGGCCAGACTCCCTTAAAAATCCAATGAGAGCTGTAGAGCTGACCTCTGTAAAAATATGTTTCAAACTAGAGGTGTCAAAATACTTCACTCGTTGATCATACAGATCAGCGCATTTGGTGAGAAAATGGCTCACAGAAAAACTATTATCACAGGCATGGCACCAAGGTAAAACAAAAGATCTTGGACACAATAACAAAACCAGTCAGAGGAAAAACTCAAGTTTCATGCAGCCACTCTTGAAATTGTAACCCGGTAGCCCCACATAAGGAAAACATCCCTTTTCCGGCGATATATACGTGACCTTCAGCGCAGAGACACACTCGTATAATGTACAGCTTCAGGAAAACAAATGACAGCTTCGTACAATGCAGAATGGCAACCTAGTTCAAGCCATCGACTTTTTTCAAGACAGCAAAACGTCGATAGTAAGTATACTCACACCCACGTACTCTGATTCCAGGTATTTATATGCACGGTCCTATACACGTGTCACCGATTTGGCTCACAGTCCTGACTGACTGACTAACTAATCTCGCTTCACGTCCTCGAGGTCAAATTAGGGACATACAGCTGATTTAAGGACACCGTCTTTCTTTCTTTATTTGGTGTTTTACGTCGTTTTCAACCACGAAGGTTATATCGCGACGGGAAAAGGGGGGAGATGGGATAGAGCCACTTGTCAATTGTTTCTTGTTCACAAAAGCACTAATCAAAAATTTGCTCCAGGGGCTTGCAACGTAGTACAATGTATTACCTTACTGGGAGAATGCAAGTTTCCAGTACAAAGGACTTAACATTTCTTACATACTGCTTGACTAAAATCTTTACAAAAATTGACTATATTCTATACAAGAAACACTTAACAAGGGTAAAAGGAGAAACAGAATCCCTTAGTCGCCTCTCACGACATGCTGGGGAGCATCAGGTAAATTCTTCCCCCTAACCCTCGGGGGGTTTGGCTCACAGTCCTGACTGACTGACCAACTAATCTCGCTTCACGTCCTCGAGGTCAAATTAGGAACATACAGCTGATTTAAGGACACCGTCTTAGGTCAGGCCAGGTTTTTACGTTGAATAACGTCAACCCTCCATTTGGACACATACTGAAATTCAACTGCCTAGTTGCATTCTGTGCAGAGATTGATTTTTTTTTAAATAATTTTGCCGATGAATACCAGTGTCAGTTAAAAAAATAAATTGGTAACACATTCAAAATGTGCGTAACAAGAAGCAGTAAGATTGTTGATTTGTGGTATGTGTCCATGTGGAGGGCTGCTCTTATCACGTGGTTAGTTGGTTAGTTAGTTAGTTAGTTAGTTAACTGTTGCTTAATGGGTCCAGCGGACCATTTAGGCCAAATCAGGACCCCACAAGTTTAACATTGCACAACTTGAAATTTTAAAAAACAAAGTCAAAAAACACAGTCAGGAACGTTACCCGAAGGGAACACAAACGTTAAGTCGAAACCCTACGTGTCAATGAACTTTAACATTCAAATCTTAAAATAAAGGCCAGACTTTCTTAAAAATCCAAAGAGAGCTGTAGAGCTGGTCTCCATAAAAAAATCTGTTTCAAACAGAGGAGTCAAAATATTTCACTCGCAAATCATATAAATCATTGCATTCAGTGAGGAAATGTGGGCCTATCACAGAAAAGCTATTATCACAGGCGTCGCACCATGGTGCTTCATCTCTTTTAAGCAGGTGCACATGAGTCACATAACTCAACTCAACTCAACTCAAATTTTATTGGCTTCAATTTTCAAAGAAGAATTTGTCTTGCGCTTGGGAGAAAGTAAGAGTATAACATATAAAAACAGCATTCATATCACATTTCATGTATCACACACAGTAATCACTAGTATAAGCCTACAATTATCACATTTGTACCTGTATCATACATGCAAATAAATAGTATCACATTTCCACGTATCACACACAATATATACATTACATAACATACAGCAAGCTTCCATCTCCCGCGCCCCCCCCCTCCCACACATACATATCCTCGCACGTGCGTCGACTCCATACAAATGACATCATCAGTCCATTAACTAAAATGCACAATGACTAGTAGTGGGTACATGATACTTAATACGTGCTCAACTAGACCTGCTAACTAAAATAATAACAGAAACAAAAACAAGGACTGGGCACAACATTTAACATTGCACAACTTGAAAGTGTGACCAGTGTGCAACCTAGCCAGTTAGTTAGTTATTTGTTATCGTCTCTTCAGCTGATATTGCTATTCCAGATCTTTGCAAGTTCTCACCACGTGGCCGAGAATGCCAGCTCAGATCACTTTCCTAAAAGGGACGTTGCCTTTAAACGACGACGAAAAAATCAATAGACGTGACACCCACTGACTCTGCTTCTCGGTATTGTGTGTCTCCAAGTAGACTCTTGTATCCTTTTCATTTGTTTTAACAATAAAGAGTGTATATTTATACGAAGAACGCATTCTGCAGTTTTATCCTCTCTAAACATTGGCCTAACAAATGAAGGTCGCAAAAACAACAGTATTTTCCCGGGGATTTGTGTGGGCTCCTGGGAACAAACAGAATGGTTCCAAACGACAGACGCGGAAGGGAGATAAATTGAGGTTCCGTGCAAAGCAGGGAACTAACCTACTTCAGGCCATGGCCTGTCTCAGAGATCGTGCAATAACAAAATTGTTCTCACACAAACCAACACTCAGGGTTTTTGTTTTTGCTCAAGTCTTTCGTGATTTGATTTTTTTTCCAATACCCAGCTTCTTTGATTCGCACCCAAAACCCGATGAGGATGTTGAGCACAATACAACACCAGACAGCACTTTTTGCTTGTTTGTTTGCTTAACGCCCAGCCGACCACGAAGGGCCATATCAGGGCGGTGCTGCTTTGACATATAACGTGCGCCACACACAAGACAGAAGTCGTAGCACAGGCTTCATGACTCACCCAGTCACATTATTCGGCTGGGCGTTAAGCAAACAAACAAACAAACAAACCAGACAGCATGTTCAACCACTATACTCGGACATCGTGTCACTGCAACGCGAGACAGCAAAACAAAACGATTTGATTTGATTTGATTCTGGTTGCTTTTTGGGTCCAGCGGACCATATTGACCAAATCAGGACCCCAGCAAAACAAAACGAAAATTTCAACTTCTTCTTCTTCTTCTGCGTTCGATGTTGATGGCCGTGCTAAACCCTCAGACCAGTGGCTGCCGGGAAGTCCGCAGTGAAAATTTCAACAACAACAAACAATAATTAAAACACTCACAACAATGAGAGAAAAAAACACCCACACACACACAAACACAAAAACAAACACACAAAAACAACAAGAATATCTCTCTCTCTCTCTCTTTGCTAATAATGCAAACGTACTGGAGGGTAAATCGCTGTGTTAGGCATACACATAGAAACACTTCATCAAAGGTCTTCATGCGGATTTACAACGGGGGGGGGGGGGGGGGGGGGGTCGTAGGGGCGGGGGGATGTATTTGTTTTGCAATAAAACAGAATGGGTTTGAACCTCTTTCTGACATTTATTATCTTTCGTTAGAAACTTATTTGTGTCAACGTAAAGTTCACTTTTAAAGCGCGGTCCTCGATCCTGGACACCACAAAGTGTTCTCAATCTTGGACAGCACAGGCACGAGGAATAACATAAAACCCTGAATATATTCAGAACTAACTTTTTCTTGCGCCTGCGAAATCGATCTATCAAGAAAGCCTATCAGATTACCACCATAAAAACCTGAATATATTCAGAACTTACTTTTTCTTGCGCCTGCGAAATCGATCTGTCAAGAAAGCCTATCAGATTACCGCCGACAGACTGATCCCTAAATTGTGATGTCTTTGCTGGAAATGGGAACGGAAAATGGGAATAGGGATCCACTGATTGAGCGCCTGTGATTTGGCGAAGAACCCAGCTCCGCCGTATTCTATGCAGATCAATCCATCTGAATTCGTTCTGACTGAGAGACCAGTCGCTGCAAAGAACCGAGGGTCAACAGTCGCTGTCCTGTATGTGGTACGACTCTTGAATCTTCGTGGTATTGATCATGAACCGGTCTCTGCTTTGAAGTTTTGTTGCGTTGATTTGGCATTGATTTTAACAGTAACTTCATAATGTAAGCAACTGGGGTGACATTCATTTTGCAGACGGACGTCTAAGCTATTTTTCACTTCAATAAACACACATTGCAATGGGTGATCAAGTTATGGTCGCTCTTATTCCTACTCTAATTAATAATGTTATAGCATTTTAACGTGAGCTTATTGGTGCTGATAACAGAGGCCCCTGCCAATCAAAATGTATTCAGGTACAGTTCCATCAGCAACCAGTTTAGAATGCGAAAGGAACACAAGTTACGAAAACGGATCATTTACTTCGAATAGTTGTATCAAACAACAAAAGCGTATAGAGAGACTTGACCTGTTCACCGACCTTGAACTCTTCAAGCCACTACAATAACGGTCAGATGAAAGTCTCGAAATAAATTATTTGTTATTAGGATAATCATGCCTTCTGTGCGTTATCCAAGTTATCAGAAACGTGTCATGTATGTGTCTGGGAGTCCTAGTACATTGAACACCCTATCACTGTCCATACACATTCATCGACGTAAAACCCTCTCGTGAAAGGGGTCGCAGATGTATCATTTCCCTTACAACGCCTGTTTGTGTCAGGAAAGTCAGTGAAAGATGACCTTAGAAATTATGACGACAAATTTGAAACTGTGTTCATGACACTGAGAGCAAAGGTATAGTATCGTGCTGTGCTAATGTACAATCGCACTGAGGATCATAGGCATTCCAATCGATGCTGTCTTTTTACGAAACGCTATCGGGTCACACCTGCGGCTGACATTAAAATGTCTTTGAAGCAAAATCGTGATTGCGTGTCTCAAACAGCTTGCCACGATCCAAGTTCTTTAGCAGATTGAATGGCTTACATACACACACACGCACACTTTGTCATTCCCATTGTCTTGTTAGTTAGTTAGTTAGTTAGTTAGTTAGTTAGCTGTTGCTTTTTGGGTCCAGCGGACCATTTCCATTGTCTTGTACCTCTCAGTTTTGTGAAATGTTGTGTATATGCTTAGTTTTGGGTTTAGAGAAAAAACATGTCAAAGTCTCGCCGCATGATATTATTTTATCGATTCATTGAATAAAAGACCATTTAAACCAGTTCAGAAGAAAACATCCCTCCTTGCTCATCTCTTGCACGTGTAGATCTCTGCTGTGTGTGTGTGTGTGTGTGTGTGTGTGTGTGTGTGTGTGTGTGTGTGTGTGTGTGTGTGTGTGTGTGTGTGTGTGTGTGTGTGTGTGTGTGTATGTGTACGCGGGTGTTTTGTGTGCGTGTCTTATGTAAAATCGATCTGTTTGCCGACTATAGTATTGGAATGGATGGCCTTTCTAGTCATATAACAGGATTTACAATTCACAAACATCTGCGCTCAAAAGCATCTGCCTAGTTTTTAATGACGGGTAGTATAACTTCAACTGTCATCTGAGTCTTTGAACAACGCTGGAAACCTGGACGAAGTTATGATGACTTCCATGGTCCAGACGAGAAGAAACATATCTCCAAGAAAAGTCATGTGCTTTTCTGTCAAAGCCAACACATACTACAAAATCGCAATCATATCTCCCATTAATATTAAGTTAACAATCACGTTTTGCACCCGTCTTTCTTCTTCTGACGAAAACTAAGATGTCGCTTTTTTTTTTTTTGCCTATCGATCGATAGCCGAATCAAAATGACATCGTTGTGGCTGGGGTTATTTTTAGCTTAGAATGAAACGACGGCATTTTGAATTACCGTGCGTTTCTCCTTCAGGCTTGACTATATCCAATTAAAAACTCATGTATAATGCTCGCTCGCCCTCTCTCTCTCTCTCTCTCTCTCTCTCTCTCTCTCTCTCTCTCTCTCTCTCTCTCTCTCTCTCTCTCTCTCTCTCTCGATCTCTCTCTCTCGATCTCTCTCTCGATCTCTCTCTCTCTCTGTCAGCGGGTTTTTCTTCATGCACGCCTCTCTCTCTCTCAATGCGTGTGCGTTTGTGTGTGTGGCAGAGAGAGACAGGGAGAGAGAAGGCGAGAGAGACAGAGAGAGAGTGTGTGTGTGTGTGTGTGTGTGTGTGTGTGTGTGTGTGTGTGTGTGTGTGTGTGTGGATGTGTTTGCAGAGATGGTTATGTTTACTTCTTCTGTAAATTATATCCCCTTGTCTAAAGGGCTTTTAAAGCTAAGGACAATAAACTCTCTCTCTCTCTCTCTCTCTCTCACACACACACACACACACATACACACTCTCTCTCTCTTTCTGTTGTGTGTGTGTGTGTGTGTGTGTGTGTGTGTGTGTGTGTGTGTGTGTGTGTGTGTGTGTGTGTGTGTGTGTGTGTGTGTGTGTGTGGATGAGGAATGTCCTTGTCTGCGTTTTGAAGTGGATGTTCTTCTTTGTCATCACCATCAACATCAATCATCGTCGTCTTCTAATTCTTCCATTGAAAGAATTATGAAACCTAAAGAGATAGTGGTATCCACTATGTCTCCATACTACTTGGAATCGTTTTACAAAACAGGCTACCCCCCACCCTCCCCGCCACACACAAAATGCCCACAAAAATAATTTCTGAATTCTGGTGCTGATAATATAACATGGTTGTGTTGTATGCAAATGCACAGAATTCAAATACAGACAACACAGCAATGACTGCAGTGTCAATATACCGGAAACCTTCGAAAACCCCACTACTCAGGTTGCACAATCTCGTTGCTTTGAATGCGCGATTGTTTCCTCCCTATCGAATCGATAAGGAAAGTGTACTGCATCCACGATTCCTATATGTGACCCTCCACCACGAAATGAGTCGCATGTCACCTCGCGCGGTTCTGCGCTAGGCTTAATGTAGGTCCGGAGTGTCTGGTAACAGTGTGAGGGTCACCTTAGTCACAGGCTTATAACTCAAACACTTTTCGCTCTTTTCTGAAACGGTTTTTTCCACTGGATAGAGCATAAAAAACTCTTTATGAAAATGTAAACATATGAAAATCATGCAAAGGTGACATGCGACTCATACCGTCGTGGAGGGTCACATATTCCCTGCTTCCCTCCTACTCCCCCACACTGCCCATTCCTCCAATAGCAGCAAAGAACGCCTCACAACAGAAGGGTTACAACAGAAGGGTCTCAACGGAAGGGTGCTGGTTCTGTCCGACGCTTAGTTTCAATCATCAATCATTATGAAGCTTATATCGCGCGTATTCCGTGGGTACAGTTCTAAGCGCAGGGATTTATTTATTTTATTTTTATGCAATTTATATCGCGCACACATCTCAACACACGAATTCAAGGCGCAGGGATTTATTTATGCCGTGTGAGGTGGAACTTTTTTTACACAATGCTTCACGCATTCACATCGGCCAGCAGATCGCAGCCATTTCGGCGCATATATCCTACTTTTCACGGCCTATTATTCCAAGTCACGGGTATTTTGGTGGACATTTTTATCTATGCCTATACAATTTTTCCAGGAAAGACCCTTTTGTCAATCGTGGGATCTTTAACGTGCACACCCCAATGTAGTGTACACGAAGGGACCTCGGTTTTCCGTCTCATCCGAAAGACTAGCACTTGAACCCACCACCCAGGTTAGGAAAGGGGGGAGAAAATTGCTAACGCCCTGACCCAGGGTCAAACTCGCAACCTTTCGCTTCCGAGCGCAAGTGCGTTACCACTCGGCCACCCAGACCACGAGATAGTTTTCGAGATAGGTGTGACTGGCGAAGAACAGGACGTCACATTCCAAATAAGCACGACTATGTTGCAGGTGGAAGCCGCTGAGATTGCATTTCTTCGGGAGGTTTCCGCAAAAATAGATATTACACGATTTGCGATAAACAGTTGAGAAACAGACGATCTCTGAGATCTCTGTTCGTCTCGTGATAACGTTATTTTGTATGATAACGATTCACTTGTAAACTAAAGTATACAATTTGGTGTGTCAGTGGTAAATGTAAATAGAAATGTGTAATACAGACAAAGCAAACAAATAAACGTGTTTTTCTCGTGAAAATGTTGCGTCGTGCGGGTGTTTGGGTGGCCACGTGATGTACACAAAGCGAAGTGCGGGACGGACTCTGCTCTGTGCTGTAACACTGGCAAGTTCAAAACACGAGAAAAACGATTTCGTTATGCGGGCAGCCACGGGGAATGTATGTATTTTTCAAATGGTTGTGAAATAAGTCTTGTATTTATCACCGTACTCAGGCCCTGTTCTTTTTTTCGTCACACCTAAAACCGTTATTTCGTGTGATCGACGCAGCATTATCTGGAGTACAGGCATGGACTTGCCGAGGTGGCCATTGCTGATAATAGTCTCGGCAAAACCAAGTTGAAAAGCGACATCCGGCCAACTTTACCTCTTTGCTTGACTGAGTTTTTAACACAGGAGCTAGTGAATAATCAACCGGTGCTTTGATACAAGCTCCTGTGGTTTTAACGTCCTTTTAGGACCCATTGTGACATGTTTTGTTAATATTCTGAGAATAGGATCCATTTTTGTTTTACTCGACGAACTAGCTGTATGAGGCTGTCTTTTCGACACTTCCGCATTCCATGGGCTTGACGATAGTAAGAGATGATGATGCATGCGTCAGTTGGTGATTCCAAAGCTCTATGACTGTCGCTGCGGGCTTTGGATCTTTAACGTGCGCGCGCACGCGGGTGTATGTGCGTGATATGGGGGGGGGGGGGGGGGTGGCGGAATCCTCGCAAAATCCTTCGCTTTCCGTGCTGGCTCCTTTTACTTGTCCTACTTTTGTCTGTCTTCAATATCTCATCTTCCCCCAACCCCGGGAGGCTATATTTAACCACTTGCCCTTTGACCCTATCCTACCGGAAATCACATCTTTTTATGGTTCAGTGCTGAAAATAATGTTCTCATTTGCTTTCGCCTTTGATGACGGACCATTAGAGAAACTGGCAGACTGGAAACAAAAGGATATTGTATCGTGTTCCGAAGCATCCATAGAACAAAATGATATTACTCGCAGTACAACATTCTTGTGTTGTGTGCCTATTCTGATGATCTTAGTTGTTCCACAAGCTTGGGAGAAGTGAACTCAAGTTGATTCGGGTTTTTCCCCTTTTTTTCCAGCTAGTATTGCTTTTCGAGACTTTGCAAGTTTGTTTCCTTCCTCATGCACTTCACATGGCAAGCTCCATGCTTAAAACTATTTTACAATCAGTTTGTTTGTTTGTTTGTTTGCTTAACGCCCAGCCGACCACGATGGGCCATATCAGGGCGGTGCTGCTTTGACATATAACGTGCGCCACACACAAGACAAAAGTCGCAGCACAGGCTTCATGTCTCACCCAGTCACATTATTCTGACACCGGACCAACCAGTCCTAGCACTAACCCCATAATGCCAGACGCCAGGCGGAGCAGCCACTAGATTGCCAATTTTAAAGTCTTAGGTATGACCCGGCCGGGGCCCGGTTCGAAACCACGATCTCCCGATCACGGGGCGGACGCCTTACCACTAGGCCAACCGTGCCGGTATTTTACAATCAGGTCAATCTCTGTAGCAAGAAGGTTCTAAAAAGAAGTGCGCTCAAAGTAAGGATTTGTACACTGAATGTCGGGTCCACTGTTCTAACTCAGTGTTCTTCATGTCATCAAAGTAAGGATTTGTATACTGAATGTCGGGTCCACTGTTCTAACTCAGTGTTCTTCATGTCATCAAAGTAAGGATTTGTATACTGAATGTCGGGCCCACTGTTCTAACTCAGTGTTCTTCATGTCATCAAAGTAAGGATTTGTATACTGAATGTCGGGCCCACTGTTCTAACTCAGTGTTCTTCATGTGATCAAAGTAAGGATTAGTATACTGAATGTCGGGCCCACTGTTCTAACTCAGTGTTCTTCATGTGATCAAAGTAAGGATTAGTATACTGAATGTCGGGCCCACTGTTCTAACTCAGTGTTCTTCATGTGATCAAAGTAAGGATTAGTATACTGAATGTCGGGCCCACTGTTCTAACTCAGTGTTCTTCATGTGATCAAAGTAAGGATTAGTATACTGAATGTCGGGCCCACTGTTCTAACTCAGTGTTCTTCATGTGATCAAAGTAAGGATTAGTATACTGAATGTCGGGCCCACTGTTCTAACTCAGTGTTCTTCATGTCATCAAAGTAAGGATTTGTATACTGAATGTCGGGTCCACTGTTCTAACTCAGTGTTCTTCATGTCATCAAAGTAAGGATTTGTATACTGAATGTCGGGCCCACTGTTCTAACTCAGTGTTCTTCATGTCATCAAAGTAAGGATTTGTATACTGAATGTCGGGCCCACTGTTCTAACTCAGTGTTCTTCATGTGATCAAAGTAAGGATTAGTATACTGAATGTCGGGCCCACTGTTCTAACTCAGTGTTCTTCATGTGATCAAAGTAAGGATTAGTATACTGAATGTCGGGCCCACTGTTCTAACTCAGTGTTCTTCATGTGATCAAAGTAAGGATTAGTATACTGAATGTCGGGCCCACTGTTCTAACTCAGTGTTCTTCATGTGATCAAAGTAAGGATTAGTATACTGAATGTCGGGCCCACTGTTCTAACTCAGTGTTCTTCATGTGATCAAAGTAAGGATTTGTACACTGAATGTCGGGTCCACTGTTCTAACTCAGTGTTCTTCATGTCATCAAAAATGGGTATAAAGTACACTCAAAGCATCTGTGCGCTACATGCAGGCTTCAGCCCGGTATTTGACCCCTCAAACAAATTCTGATGGGACATAGTAAAAAGCGCAAAATGACAGGTAGACTGCCGACAGGTAATCCGACAAGATCAGTAAGTCTCCCTTCTTGGACTTTCTTTATTTGGTGTTTAACGTTTTCAACCGTTCAAGGTTATATCGCGACGGGGAAAGGGGGGAGATGGGATAGAGCCACTTGTTAATTGTTTCTTGTTCACAAAAGCACTAATCAAAAAATTGCTCCAGGGGCTTGCAACGTAGTACAATATACGACCTTACTGGGAGAATGCAAGTTTCCAGTACAAAGGACTTAACATTTCTTACATACTGCTTGACTAAAATCACGCTGAGGGCTTTTAACAGCGGCTGCAGCCACTTTGCCTTCAGCTTTTGGCCCCATCAGTGAAGATGACTCTGTGCCCAGAAAGTGGACAGACTTACTTGATGAAAACTGGAGAATATTATCGTGTGCTCGTGTCAACAACAGAAAAGGGGAGGGGGGGGGGGGGGAGCTATGTTGACGATTTTTTTTCTACTGTGTGACTGCGTTTTCGGCAACAGAAAAGGGGGGGGGGGAAGTTATGTTGACGATTTTGTTAGTGTCTGACAGCGTTTTCGGCAGCAGAAAGGGGGGGGGAGGGGGAGTTATGTTGACGATTTTGTTAGTGTCTGACAGCGTTTTCGGCAACAGAAAGGGGGGGGGGGAGTTATGTTGACGATTTTGTTAGTGTCTGACAGCGTTTTCGGCAACAGAAAGGGGGGGGGAGTTATGTTGACGATTTTGTTCGTGTCTGACAGCGTTTTCGGCAACAGAAAGGGGGGGGGGGGGAAGCTATGTTGACGATTTTGTTAGTGTCTGACAGCGTTTTCGGCAACAGAAAGGGGGGGGGGGGGAGAGCTATGTTGACGATTTTTTCTATTGTGCGACTGCGTGTATCGATAACGAACAACGGGAGTCAAGCTATGTGGAAGAAGAGATGTATGTATATATACATGTTATCGTGTGCCTGTGATCATCAATAACGGGAAACCAGAAAAAAGCTGTGTGGAGGAAGATTGAATCTTTCATCGTGTGCCTGTGATCATCAATAACGCGAAACCAGAACAAGCTTTGCGGGGGAAGATTGAATCTTTTATCGTGTGCCTGTGTTTATCGAAAACGGGAAGGAAATCGCATCGCATTTCCTCATCGCGTATCCCTCTAGAACAGCCGCAAGTGGAAACCAAAAACGGCTTCATTCAATTTTTACACGCTATCAGTAAAAAATAAAACCCTCGTTAATCATTCTTCTTTGCTCGTTATCTGTTGGCCGCTGTGATCAATGCAACAGAGGCGTGTAATCATCCCATTTCTTTCTTTTCTTTCTTTATTTGGTGTTTAACGTCGTTTTCAACCACGAAGGTTATATCGCGACGGGGAAAGGGGGGAGATGGGATAGAGCCACTTGTCAATTGTTTCTTGTTCACAAAAGCACAAATCAAAAATTTGCTCCAGGGGCTTGCAACGTAGTACAATATATTACCTTACTGGGAGAATGCAAGTTTCCAGTACAAAGGACTTAACATTTCTTACATACTGCTTGACTAAAATCTTTACAAAAATTGACTATATTCTATACAAGAAACACTTAACAAGGGTAAAAGGAGAAACAGAATCCGTTAGTCGCCTCTTACGACATGCTGGGGAGCATCGGGTAAATTCTTTCTCGTCCCAACCAATATAATAATAATAATAATAATGGACATTTGCTATAGCGCATAATCATGTATATGCTCAATGCGCTTTACAATAACTAGAATTAACATAACTAATGATAAAACCATACACAATGAACACGACCCACAATCTACATAACATAGCATACTCAGCATACTCCATGCAAGCAAACACAAAAGCTTAACACACTCCAAGCACGCAAGACCAAGCAAACAGGGTAAAGACAAAACAAAGTCATACAAGCAAAAGCATACAAGCAAAATTAATACCGAACTCCATGCAAACAATACTCAAAACTCAACAAAAAAACAAAAAACAAAATATGGGACTCCCCCTAACCCGCGGGGGGGCAATCATCCCATTAAGTTCAGTTCAAGAGCAGAGAGGAGGACAGCAAAAGAAAGGAAGAAAGAAGGGTAAAAAAAATATTTAAAAAAAATAAAAAAAATAAAAATTGGTCAGAAAGAGAAAACGGAATGTATTATATCTCTACTCGTGATGTGATTTCAATCTAAACGTTTTGTCCAGTCTGTTAGTTACCTGGCGGATTGTCAAGAAAATCAAAGAGCACACAAAACAAAGCATTCTTTGAGATTGACAAACACTGCTTGTGTCATGTATGCCACAATTACACCTCTCCAACAACCCCCCCCCCCCCCACCCCCCACCCCCACATGCACTCTTTTTATATTTAGTCAAGTTTTGACTAAATATTTTAACATCGAGGGGGAATCGAAACGAGGGTCGTGGTGTATGTGCGTGTGTGCGTGCGTGTGTGTGTGCGTATGTGCGTGTGTGTGTGTGTGTAGAGCGATTCAGACTAAACTACTGGACCGATCTTTATGAAATTTGACATGAGAGTTCCTGGGTATGAAATCCCCGAACTTTTTTTTCATTTTTTTGATAAATGTCTTTGATGACGTCATATCCGGCTTTTCGTGAAAGTTGAGGCGGCACTGTCGCGCCCTCATTTTTCAACCAAATTGGTTGAAATTTTGGTCAAGTAATCTTCGACGAAGCCCGGACTTCGGTATTGCATTTCAGCTTGGTGGCTTAAAAATTAATTAATGACTTTGGTCATTAAAAATCTGAAAATTGTTAAAAAAAATAAAAATTTATAAAACGATCCAAATGTACGTTTATCTTATTCTCCATCATTTGCTGATTCCAAAAACATATAAATATGTTATATTCGGATTAAAAACAAGCTCTGAAAATTAAATATATAAAAATTATTATCAAATTTTTTTTTCGAAATCAATTTAAAAACACTTTCATCTTATTCCTTGTCGGTTCCTGATTCCAAAAATATATAGATATATGTTTGGATTAAAAACACGCTCAGAAAGTTAAAACGAAGAGAGGTACAGAAAAGCGTGCTATCCTTCTCAGCGCAACGAATACCCCGCTCTTCTTGTCAATTCCACGGGCACTGCCTTTGCCACGGGCGGTGGAGTGACGATGCTACGAGTATACGGTCTTGCTGCGTTGCGTTGCGTTCAGTTTCATTCTGTTAGTTCGACAGCTTGACTAAATGTTGTAATTTCGCCTTACGCGACTTGTTTTAGTTTTGTTGTTGTTGTTGTTCTTGTTCTTGTTTGGGGGGGTAACTGTTTTGTGTCTGTTCTTTTTATATTCTTCCAAGCTCAACGGGCACAGGGCCATTACGAGGCTTAAATCTGTCTACAGTGACGGAACAACAGTTACTATAGTTACGCTGTAGGAAATATGCAAGACACAAACACATGCCCAGCCTCGCGGTGACGATCAGTTTGTTGATGTGACTGCGTAACCGAGATCAGTTCAATTCTCGAGCATCAATCTTACTTTTTTTTCCTCACAAATCTTCGACTTCCCTGTGGAATGAGCTTCCAGATACTGCTAAACAACTTGATTCTATTGGGTTATTTAAAAAACGTATTAGTTCTGATGATTCTGTTGTTCCCTCGTATAGATACACATCTGATCGAAAATCAGAACTTATCCATTGCAGACAGATTGAGGATCAGCAATCTAAATAGTGATCTATTTGACAGATATTTAATTCCCGACCCGTCATGCACTTGTGGTTATCCTGTTGAAAATGCGGAGCACTATATTTTTCATTGCCCCTTATCTCTTCAAATACGTGAAGCCACCTTGTCAACACTGCCCAACTATGCTAACCGCTGATGATTTTCTGTATGGCAATAGAGACAAGTCAGACAGCGAAAATGCATTGATATTTGACCAGTTATTCAGGTTTATCTTTATTAAGCAAACGTTTTGAATAATGAATGCATTTATCTCATCCATGTTCGAAACGACCATGTGCAGTACTGTTTACATTTCCTTGTTCTGGTAGTATTCTATTTTCAACCATGTGGAAGTCATTGTATGCGTGTGTGTGCGAGTGAGTGTGCGAGCGCGTGTGAGTACTGTTGTTAGTTTAGCATTGTTTTTTGTTTGTTGTTTTTTTCTTTTATTGTTACATGTTTGTCTACCATAATTTACCATTATTATTTTGACATTATTTCAAACTTGTTATATTAAAATCGTCCGCCAAATGTCATTTGCTTTTAAGAGTACGCTCATAAGCCTAGCTTGTTGTGCTCCATGTTCCTTATTTCATGTATGCGGCAATAGTACCAATGAAATTTATTGAATAAACTTGTTTAAACCCGTCTGGCACATCGTCATTCACTTTGCCAAACACGTACATTTTCCAAATAGATGGGTGCTTTAAATCTTATTTCTGTGTTTGATGTGAGAGCTTCGCTTCATTTGTTTGTTTGCTTAACGCCCAGTCCACCACGAAGGGTGATATCAGGGCGGTGCTGCTTTGACATTTAACGTGCGCCACACACAAGACAGAAGTCGCAGCACAGGCTTCATGTCTCACCCAGTCACATTATTCTGACACCGGACCAACCAGTCCTAGCACAAACCCCATAATGCCAGACGCCAGGCAGAGCAGCCACTAGATTGCCAATTTTAATTAAAATCTTCGGTATGACCCGGCCGGGTTCGCTTCGTTTGTGCATCGAGTTATCTCTAGATGTGTCGGCGTCGTATCACTTTAAAATTTTTTTAAAAAAGCATAGTTATTCAGGTGTACACGATTCAGCTCACTATCTCAAATAGTTCACTTTTTTTCTTGCATATCTACATGGGATAAGCTTTCTTTCTTTCTTTATTTGGTGTTTCTTTCTTTATTTGGTGTTTAACGTCGTTTTCAACCACGAAGGTTATATCGCGACGGTATTTGGTGTTTAACGTCGTTTTCAACCATTCAAGGTATGGGATAAGCTTATCGCTCGACTTTTACCAATGCCAAAAAATCAACATATCCTGACTGAATTTTGTTTCCTGCAGGGTTGTTTGTTTGTTTGTTTGTTTGCTTAACGCCCAGTCCACCACGAATGGTGATATCAGGGCGGTGCTGCTTTGACATTTAACGTGCGCCACACACAAGACAGACGTCGTCCTGCAGAGTTGGAGTTTTCGTTGATTTCTTGATTTGTTTTAATGAATTAATTTCTAAAAAACCACGTGTGCGCAGGACTATTTTCACACGATCGACAGTGCATGTCGACAAAAGGCACGCAGCACGTGCAGCCAGAGCTTGGTCCAAGTCCAGAACAGGCGGGACAACTGTGCCAGTGATGGAACCTGGCTCCCCATTATTGATTATGTGCAAGAAGTTTCATTCTGCATTAAGGGAATGTTGATAAGTGCAGTGTCGCACGCGAAGAAAGAGGATAATTCTAATCAGACCTTGGTTCAGAACAGGCGGGAAAACTGTGTCAGTGATGGAACCTGGCTCCCCATTATTGATTATGTGCAAGGGGTTTCCTTCTGCATTAAGGGAATGTTGATAAGTGCACTGTCGCACGTGCAGAAGGAGGCTAATCCAATCAGGTAGCAAGACAGTGCAACGGAATGTACAACTCCTCACGGCTACACACTATTGATTTTCTGTACGAGTTCTTCTGTTGTGCAATACGGACACACAATTGAAGCGTCGAAGGGGTAGAGGTGTGCGAGAGGTGAATGAGGTGGGTTTTTTTATCGTTGCTTTTTATTCTTTCTTTATTTTTTTTGTCTCGAAAAACCTAGGGTCGAGTTATGTAAATCTGGCCCAAAACCTAACCTGAATCGTCAGGGCCGTTCACATGGCAGACTCTTTGCCGACTTGGCCTCGCCGGACAACTCGGAAGCGATTTCAAACCGACAAAAGTTGGTGAAAGTTGGTTGAAAGTCAGCCATGTGAACGACACTTAAGACCGATTCAGCATCGATGTTATTTTGGTTTAAACAAAATTGTATTCAGGATTTCTTCGCATGAACAGTTCAAAACACAACTAGGACACGCACTCAAGCAAATGCTTATATCACGTGACCAGAACAATACTAAGTTACACACATTTTCGTAATGGTGGACATAACAACAATAAACCAGAGGAACAAATTGAAAGAATGGGGATGGGGAGCTAACTAGGAACAAAGGAATCTACAGAAGATAAAAAGAAAAGGGAGGGAGAGGGGGAAGAAAGTACTAACAACCACAAGGAGAGGCTAGGACGAAAGCGCATAGGAAGATAGCATCAAGTCTAAGACATGCAACATGTAAATTCAAGTAAATGTAACAATTTTTTATGGAAGGCAGTAGTTCGTTAACATATAAAATACGAGACAAACGATAATAATCATTTCTTGTACGCTGCCTATGTAATCAAATACGATAACACAGGGAGAGGCTGTGTGGAGGTACGCATACGCCTGCCCACACACATATACACTATCAATGCGTGAACACATCCATCAAATCAATCGACCAGATTTAACAATAAACGATTGGACAGACTCAAATATCAATATGTTATTACGAACAGAATATTGCTCGCTACCTTTTAATAATATTTCCACGCGTCTGAAGTGAACAGGCAACGAATTGATTGTTGTCAGACGAGCATCTGCATACAAGGTGCAGTTTAATAAGTAATGTTCGGATGTTTCATTTGGATCACCGCAAGCACACTGTGCGTTATCTTTTAGATGGCGTTTACACAAGTCTGAGTTAAGGTTACTAATATTTAAACGCATTCTGCAGTGTTGAACTTCTGTCTGTCGTTTTCCAAAATAATAATAAGCTGGTACACTATGATCAGGACTTTGTAAATAATGCTTAAACTCGCTTATTGAATTTGTTGTTTTAATCACATCAGGCAAATTATTCCATAAAACTGTGGAGAATGGAATGAAGGATGTTCTGAATATGTCTGTCCTATGTGCTGGTACGAATCTTTCGAATGGTCGTCTTCTGTGGTAGGGATTTAGTGAAGAGACTAGTGGTGGCAAGAGGTTAATTAGATATTGTGGACATTTACCATGAACCATTTTGTGAAATAAAATTAATTTATGTCGTTTTCGGCGTTCCTTTAAACTACAAAAACCACTTTCTTTGTAAATCTTATCATGGCTTGTTCCCCGCACACCGCCAATTATAACTCGTAATGCTTCAAGGTGTAAGTTTTCAAGTGTTTTTGATAAGGCTTCGGTACAATTGTCCCATAACACATCAGCGTAATCGAAATGTGGCAGAATAAAAGATTTATACATTATTTCCAAACTATTTCTGCATAACTTATACTTGTAATATCTTAAGCAGTTAATCAACAAAGTGGTCTTTTTCACAATATTTCTAATTTGAGCGTCCCATTTACAATCGTTTTGCAAAAAAATGCCAAGATGCTTGTGTTCTGGTATGTCTTCCAGGAGATTTCCATTAAAAAATAGGGGGTCATTTTGGTTTAAATCGCGTTTTATATTCAGCAGTTTAGTTTTGGTTTCATTAAATGTAACTTTCCAGCGTGCTGCCCAACTACTAATTTTATCAAGGTCAGAATTGAGAATTTCGGCACGTCGTATCGGATCATGTAGTGCAAGTGACAAACTAGTATCATCAGCAAACAATTTGATAACAGACTCAATATCATTTACAATATCATTTATATAATTCAAAAATAACAAGGGGCCTAACACTGAACCCTGAGGAACGCCTGCTTGTAAACCTTTTAACTCTGACTTGGCACCTTTAACAACATCGATGTTATTTTCTGTTTAGTTTTCGACCAACTCTTTCAAAACTGTTGACATGGTTTTTTGGTTTGTTTGTTTGTTTGCTGAACGCCCAGCCGACCACGATGGGCCAAATCAGGGCGGTGCTGCTTTGACATATAACGTGCGCCACACACAAGACAGAAGTCGCAGCACAGGCTTCATGTCTCACCCAGTCACATTATTCTGACACCGGACCAACCAGTCCTAGCACTAACCCCATAATGCCAGACGCCAGGCGGAGCAGCCACTAGATTTCCAATTTTAAAGTCTTAGGTATGACCCGGCCGGGGTTCGAACCCACGACCTCCCGATCATGGGGCGGACGCCTTACCACTAGGCCAACCGTGCCGGTGGTTGTTTGGTTATTTTTGTGTATCGTCTCTTTATCATGCAGTTCTTGCTATTGGAGACCGATGCCAGTTTGTTTCCTTTTCCAGTTCACATGGTAACTTCTCTATGCTTAAAAGCTGATTCCACATAACAAAACAAACAAAACCACTTTTCTATGTTTAAACTATATACAATCAGGTCAATCAATGTAAAAAGAGGTTCTAAAACTTTAGAACTTTCACAGTTTGTACGTAACTGTTGACATAAGGCGCATTGTGGAAAGTTCATATTGCCAGCGGTAGTCTTATTAGGACTGATAACACTATCTGTCGTTCACAAAAACAGTGAAAGCCAGCATCCAGCATCCGACTTCTTGAACACGGCTGATGGTCAGTAAATTAATATAAGGGAAGTAGGTCAGCCATCTGATGTTTTTCCTGCCATCGTGACTTCTCTTTACCGCTCGGACAAGCATCGGCAGCTGGCCGGAGTACTACAGACACGTTTTGGCGGGGACGTCTCTCTCTCTCTCTCTCTGTCTCTCTCTCTAACTCGAACGGTCATCGTTGTTGTCACTGTCTCAAACTTTGAACCTCGTTCAACTCAATGTGGCTCCGCCGGAGGCTCAAAAAATGTCAGCGGTGTTCAGTAGTGATTCCTCCTAATTAAGTCACCAAAATATGATAAAATCAGGTCTACAGATAGAGAGTCTTAAAAAAAGGGATAATGTTACTTGCAGATGTTATGCGCGGAAAATCTTTACCAACAAAACACCTTAAAAGGGAAGTTGGGCTCCATTTTTTTTTTATGCAAAAGACAAGGACGGAAATATATATTTTTTAAACACGTCTTCGACAGAGACCGCATTTAGTTTGACGACCGAAGTGACTGAATACCTCTACACCCCACGACCCGAGCAGAAACACAGTAGTCCCCGCAGTGCCATCATTGATTGAGAAAAGGACAATGATCACCCAGGCTACCAATCCGATGACAACAGCAGCCAGCACTTCACTTGTTCGGTGGCATAGAGAATATGTAGTTCTAAGTTCAGTCAACGGTGGCCTAGTGGAAAGGCGTCCGCCCAGTGAGCGGGAGGTCGTGGGTTCGAACCCCGGCCGGGTCATACCTAAGACTTTTGCAATCTAGTGGCTGCTCCGCCTGGCGTCTGGCATTATGGGGTTAGTGCTAGGACTGGTTGGTCCGGTGTCAGAATAATGTGACGGGGTGAGACATGAAGCCTGTGCTGCGACTTCTGTCTTGTGTGTGGCGCACGTTAAATGTCAAAGCAGCACCGCCCTGATATGGCCCTTCGTGATCGGCTGGGCGTTAAGCAAACAAACAAACAAACAAAAAGTTCAGTCAAGTAGCCACCACTTTAAACTGTTCCATAGTCGTAATTTCACCAGTAATGATTTTTTTTGGCACCGTACCCCCCTCCCCCCAAACTTGACACGGTGTACGGCTGCCTTTGATTAAACCGAGCGAGGCAATAAACAGTCCCCTCGTAAAACGTCAAGCGTAGTGGTGCATGGAGTGGCCCATGCATGCACATCAAGAAGACGGGGGAGGATGGTTGGTTGGTTTTTGGGGTTTAATGTCTCTTCAGCAGATGCTAGCTGCTATTCGAGACCGATGCAGTTATTTTCTTTTCCCTTCATATGGCAAGTTCTACGTTTCAGACTATCTACATTCAAATCTATCACTGTAAAAGAAGGTTCTAAAAATTAATCATTTTCACTTCTGGTACTTTAAATCTTGTAAAAAATCTTGATCTCTTTTAAAAAGTTAAAAATCTTGTCCGGGGGAACATCCCGGAATAAAACCTTCAGTGTTTCCGCATTGTAGTGTTTGTCTCGAAATTCTTGAACGTCTACACATTTTGTGAGAACATGTTCTAATGTCAGACGGGGGAGGAGCAGGCAGAGGCCGAAAAGAAGAACTGAATAGTACCAAAGATCTTCCAGACTACGCTGCCTGGGAGATACTTGGTAGTACTAGTTCCGGTATATATATATATAGCAGTACCTAACATGTAAACAACAACAACAACAACAACAACAACAACAACAACAACAACAACAACAACAACAACAACAACAACAACAACAACAACAACAACAACAACAACAACAACAACAACAACCAAAATACTAAAGACGAAACGTGACGTCTAGTTGCAGCCCAAGTACCCAGATGAACAACAAGAAGTAAAAGAATAAGGAGGTTGGTTGGTTTTTGGATTTTAATGTCCCTTCAGCAGATGCTAGCTGCTATTCCGAGACCGGAATAAAGAGGAGAAGAAGAAGAATTGAAAAGTAGCAGAGACAGCAGCAGCACTATTAGCTTTCGTGTCCAAAAACGCAATTTATAAAAATAAAAATGTAAATTAAAGTGTATTATACTTGCACCCGACGAACGTAGAAGAACAAGAAAAGAGGAGGAGAAGGAGGATGTCACGAAATGAGGAAGAAAACACATCGTGTTTACCAGGAAGAAGAACATATTTATGTAATTTACCACATAAAAGTGTGCGTGTGTGTATTGTAGTTGTAGTCGTGGTAGTTCAACGTGCACAGAAATATCATTTTGCAAAAACAAACACACACAAAATCGATCAACGCTAGCGCAGTGGCTATCCAATGACAGTCTGAACCGTCCCCCAACCTTCATTGACCTCGTTTCACAGAGCGCGGAAAACCAAAACAAGCCCCCTGCGAACTGTGACCCACTTTCTCTCACTGTCACTTACCCGCTGTTTCCCGCACGTGCATCGCGCACACCATCACAACCACCATCAGCACAAACTTCGTCGTCGTCGTCATCCTCATCGCACTGTCAAAACGAGATGAGTATCGTCTCAACATCGCAGTTTTCGCTGTAGAGCTTTCAAATTTTCCCTGCTCGGCAGCTGCCATGTTGCTTTGTTTACAACCATGAACGCGTGGGAACTGCGCACCCACTCTCTCGCTCAGCCTTTCTCGGCGTATTTCTGTCGTCTCACACGCGCTCTACTCTTAGAGGCTCTCCTACACAGCGTTTGGCGCGCTCAGCCGCATAACACAAGACTATCGTGGAATCGGCGCTGACCAGACCTCTGGCATTTTCAGCACATACTGAGTCTCGCAGCAGGAGCTCATGGCAGAGACTGTGGAGAATACTGACTGGTCTCTGTTCTCTCTCTCTCTCTCTCTCTCCAAGCGGCCTCTGGCGCGCTCAGCTGAGGACCAGCAGAATTAGCACTGGGCAGAGACCTCTGGAACTACGGTACTCTCAGAAGCAGCTTCTCTGCAGGAGCTCAAATACTGCTCTCTCTCTCTCTCTCTCTGTGGCTCTCTCTCTCTCTCTCTCTCTCCACGCAGACTCTGGTGCGCTCAGCTGGAGACCGGTAGAATCAGGACTGGGCATTGCTCTCCAAGGCAGAGTCTCAGCAGGAGGTCACGGGCAAGGACTGGGCATTGCTCTCCAAGGCAGAGTCTCAGCAGGAGGTCATGGGCAAGGACTGCATACGGTATCTGTTCATAACACTCACTCTCGGCGATGGGATCACCACGATGCTTTTGGTTGTGGAAATGGGCACGGGCACTGTGCTGACGAACGCTTATGTTCACTTTTAGCCGGGTCAATCGTAAATTGAAAGAAGCTCAAAAATAGTTAAGGTCTTTTCACACTTGTTACCGCTGCTTACTTTCAGTCTATATTTCACGTCTGAACTGACTAAAACCTCGGGTAACTAAACAGTGCCTTTGTTACACCCCCGGTATAGGGGTGTGTATAGGTTTCACTGGATGTGTTTGTGTGTTTGTGTGTTTGTGTTCGCATATAGATCTCAAGAATGAACGGACCGATCGTCACCAAACTTGGTGAACAGGTTCTATACATTCCTGAGACGGTCCTTACAAAAATTGGTTAGGGAGTTATTGCTGGATTAAGATTAAGACTGACATAATAATGGTCAAAGGGAAATAACCTTCTCAGTTGGTGGCAGTGAGGGGGTGTTTTTCCTATCGGAGGAATTTCTTGTTTTTGTTAGTTTCACGAAAAATCTTCCGCGTTAGAAACCCAGTTGGTTAAATACAACACCTCACGATTACATTTAGTCACGGCATAACAATGCGTACCGCGCATCAGTGTAGCCTCAGCAACCGGTTTTTCAGGGTAGAGTAACTTTTGTCACACACTACTACCCACGATCGACAACTCCAGTCGATCACAACATATGCACAGCGTTGACCTCATGCAGTTACACCTGATCGCGTGGTAAATCCGTTTCACATCGCTGATCCCAATCACAGAAAAACACTGCCGCAGATAAAACTCAGTACTGTCGGAGTTTTTACTCCCTACATCTCACGAAAATTCCAGTGACGAAACACTTCACCAGTAGTTTACTCACACTGATGTGCATCCCACGACAACTCACTCGAGTCACAAAACAGTAGTTCGCAACTAGGTTATCCACACTAAATCTCACGACAGTTAAGTCCAAAACAGTGGCTGAAACAGTGCTGACCATCGACTGCTTCGACACTGCCTACATCCAACGACAAGTAAAGTCACACGCTGCCCTGTTGCGGGCCACTGTGCAGTATATGATCATCATCTGAGTCAACACACATGGGTTTGCATCTCTGCTGACATCGGATATATTAGCCCCTATTTTTTTTAAGTGAATGAATAGATATCCGAACACAGCTGCCGCCAGTGAAAATGACTCGCTTTGCTATGTGCAGGGGGGTTTTGGTTTGATCACCAAATGTTTCCGGCAAATACGGGTCAGTAGTGAATATGTACGGCCGACACACTGCAGAACATTTTTAGTACATCCCACAACAAATACAGTCACACACTGACCATTAGCATAACAAGTCACTGGGCAGTATATCTCATCATCCCAGTCAAGACAAAGGAGTTTGCACCTCAGCCGCTTACATCCGTCGCAGATTTTCGCACTTTTTTTTAAGGTAAAATAAATATCACCACAGCTGCAGCCAGTAACACTGAAGCTGTGTACTGTGTGTAGGGAATTGTAGGTTTGATCACCAAATGTTTCCGTACATCCCACGACAAATACAGTCACACACTGACCAGTCAGTAACAGGTCACCAGGCAGTATATCTCATCTCAGTCAAGACAAATACAGTCACACACTGACCAGTCAGTAACAGGTCACCAGGCAGTATATCTCATCTCAGTCAAGACAAATACAGTCACACACTGACCAGTCAGTAACAGGTCACCAGGCAGTATATCTCATCTCAGTCAAGACAAATACAGTCACACACTGACCAGTCAGTAACAGGTCACCAGGCCGTATATCTCATCTCAGTCAAGACAAATACAGTCACACACTGACCAGTCAGTAACAGGTCACCAGGCCGTATATCTCATCTCAGTCAAGACAAATACAGTCACACACTGACCAGTCAGTAACAGGTCACCAGTCAGCATATCTCATCTCAGTCAAGACAAATACAGTCACACACTGACCAGTCAGTAACAGGTCACCAGGCAGTATATCTCATCTCAGTCAAGACAAATACAGTCACACACTGACCAGTCAGTAACAGGTCACCAGGCAGTATATCTCATCTCAGTCAAGACAAATACAGTCACACACTGACCAGTCAGTAACAGGTCACCAGGCAGTATATCTCATCTCAGTCAAGACAAATACAGTCACACACTGACCAGTCAGTAACAGGTCACCAGGCCGTATATCTCATCTCAGTCAAGACAAATACAGTCACACACTGACCAGTCAGTAACAGGTCACCAGGCAGTATATCTCATCTCAGTCAAGACAAATACAGTCACACACTGACCAGTCAGTAACAGGTCACCAGGCAGTATATCTCATCTCAGTCAAGACAAATACAGTCACACACTGACCAGTCAGTAACAGGTCACCAGTCTGCATATCTCATCTCAGTCAAAACAAATACAGTCACACACTGACCAGTCAGTAACAGGTCACCAGGCAGTATATCTCATCTCAGTCAAGACAAATACAGTCACACACTGACCAGTCAGTAACAGGTCACCAGGCCGTATATCTCATCTCAGTCAAGACAAATACAGTCACACACTGACCAGTCAGTAACAGGTCACCAGTCAGCATATCTCATCTCAGTCAAGACAAATGAGTTTGCACCTCTGCTTACATCGCAGTTTTTAGCACTTTTTGTTTTAAGGCGAAATGCATATTAACACAGCTGCAGCCAGTACAAATGAAGCCGTGTACTGTGTGTATGGGTGTCGTTTAGGTTTGATCACTAAATGTTTCCGGCTAACACAGGTCAGGACGGCCCACACAATGCCCTCAGGCGTTTGGCTTTGACATAGTGATGGCGACAACTGTATCGTCGTGACTGCCGGAATAGACACGGCAACAGCTTTGTACACAGGCAGGTTACAAGCACACACGCCACTTATGACTGAATAGTTGAGGCAAGTCGAGCAGGAAAACCGCCAACAATAAACCAATTGCCAGTAACACCCGATCTTTATTCTCCTACAACAATACAGCATACAAATATGTCCGCCTCGTTTTGTCATTTACATTAATTCTGTGTTTTCCCAACTAAAACTTTCTCAGCCGTTTACAACTCAGTTGACCTGGTTGGTTGATTGGTTGGTTGATTGGTTGATTGATTGGTTGGTTGATTGGTTGGTTGATTGGTTCGTTGATTGGTTGGTTGGTTGGTTGATTGATTGGTTGGTTGGTTGATTGATTGGTTGGTTGGGTGATTGGTTGGTTGATTGATTGGTTGATTGGTTGGTTATTATTTTTTTTATCGTCTCTTCCAACAATTATTGCTAGCTAGTCGAGACCGATGTAAGTTTGTTTCTTGTCTCAGTTCACATGGCAAGCTCCATGCTGTTTGTTTGTTTGTTTGTTTATTTGTTGCTTAACGTCCAGCCGACTACGCAGAGCCATATCAGGACGAGGAAGGGGGGGATGAAGGGGGCCACTTGTCAAGCGATTCCTGTTTACAAATGCACTAACCCATTACTTGTGTCCCAGCAGGCTTTAGTAAAACTAAATTAATACCTACTGGAAGATTACC
The DNA here is from genome assembly GCF_037325665.1 of Littorina saxatilis. NCBI lineage: Eukaryota > Metazoa > Mollusca > Gastropoda > Littorinimorpha > Littorinidae > Littorina > Littorina saxatilis. The sequence goes on from NC_090252.1 coordinate 56,328,873, forward strand.
AGTTTCCAGTATGTTAAAATAGGCTTAACCTATCTACTGCTGGACTTACATCAGAACACTAACAGATTAAACTATACATGAATCGCGAGACAAGCGGCAAGAGAAGAGATTTTTGGAAAAAAATACAGGTGAATGAGCAAGAAGGCAGAAAAAGGAAAAGAATTCATGAAGAAAAAGAGAGCATGACAGGAAAGAGGAACCAAAAATCTACCTAACAGCAAACTAGAAAGCTCCTGCGGTTCCAAAAACAGGAGGGGCCTTTAATTTCATAACCGCAGTGCCCCACTGCGGGAAGCTCCATGCTAAAAGATCGGTTGACCAGAAGGTGTAGCTGAGTAGCCCTCAAACCTGAGTAAGAAACCAGGCAGGTGTTATAGCTTAGAGCGTTGGAAGCAAGGATACATTAATTATTAAATTAATAATCATCAGAATTGATGAAGAACGTTTCCATAGGCTCAAGACTTGTTTGGTCCTCAGACTAGGGTACATGTATAACACACACACACACACACACACACACACACACACACACACACACACACACACACACAAAGTCAATTATAGGCTTAGACTGTTAGGAGAAACTGATTGCTATACTGTAATGGGGAAAGAGACTGGGTACAAACAATGGAGCAATGATTGTGGTTGGCTATGTTTTATACCGTCCTGAAACCTAAATGGCTGTCCGGGACATATTCAAGTTTTTTTCCTTTCTCGGTTAAAATGGCAGTACCATGTTATATGAAGTCTTATATCGCGCGCGTATCTCCAGACTCGGACTCAAGGCGCAGGGATCTATTTATGCCGTGCTTAACACAAGTTTCGTTTTGGTCTAATCAAGTAGAAGGGTATATGAAGCTCATGACTTTTCACTTTTGCTTCTTCAAATCTTTTGAAAAACTCATGTCCGGAATAAAACCTACAGCGTTTCTGCAATGATTATAGCCCGGAAGGAGTCACTGAGAATATTATATGAATTATCCTGCAAGAAGAGAATGTCTGAAAACTAGACCATCACCTTGCAGACAGAGACTGTGGGCCGAAGACTAGGTCCTCAAACTTGAGTAAAGAAATCAAGTCAAGATGATAGCCCGAGAGTGTTGGAAGGAAGGGCCACTGATTACTAAACTGATTATCATGCAGGCAGAGCCTGCCTGAAGCAGACGACAGTTGTGGGTAGGCGCGCAGCAAGGCAGAGAGAGAGCATCACAGAGCAGTTCGCTGACAACAATGAGATCGGGGACTGACTATTGATCGTCCGGGTGTCACGAGCAAAGCGCGCGCGAGGTGGCTGTGAGTGTCGTCGCACTAAACTGCTTCACTATGAATGACAACGCCGCTCCAAAACTGTCAATAACGTCGCACTAGACAGCTACACATGAATGACAACGCCGCTCCAGACTGTTAGATTTAAACGTCATATTCTTTCACCCCATCGAGAATCTTAACGGCCTTTTCTATACCATGGATGAATCGGAGCTGTCAACTGTCCGTGTCGGGATGAGAGTGCAATAATAACATATGAACAGCACAGAGCTGGACTCTACAGTGTTTACCTGCTCTATCATGGCGCATCTACCGTTAGACTCAACTCGGTTGTGCGAAAATAATTGGTGGAGCCTCGGGTACCCATCGGAGATGTCTGGAACATCGGTTGACTCGAGCGTGATCGCCCCCACGACAAACAATAACAGCTCAAATCTAAACAACAACAAACGCTCCGCGAAGGTCGGTCCGGGGCATCACCGTGACGCCAGCCGCGTGGCCCAGGCCGGCGAGCCAGGCGGGCCAGGCGAGACAGCATCGCGCGCGGTCAGCGATAGTGACTAAGAAGAGGAGGGTAGGAACGACCCCGCCTCACAGTCGATGCCGGAGTGGGACGTGTCCCCTACGGCAGAGGGACTAAAATTAGCCAGGCAAGAGGAAAAGGAGTACCAACTGGCAAAAAGCAAAAAACTATGGAAACGCAGGTAAACAAATAAAACTACCCACTCAGGGAACAAAACTCAGGCTAACCGCGTCGAATTTGAATGCCAATACAAAATCAGCTCGTACAAAATGTTAGCCACGGGTTTGTTGAAAGAAACTGTACTCCCAGGGGGTCAAGCTCAGAAGTTTTAACGTAAACAAAGACATTTTAGAAAATGTGTACAAATCTCTCGTGGAAAATGTTTTTACCTTTAACCCGATTTCTTACAATGGCATTTTAACCGGTTAAAAACAAAAGCAGACTGTAAAGGAAATCAAACGGCTAACAACTGAGTCAGGCCGAGTTAGCATTTGTGTCCACGCTTCACGAAAGCCAACAAGATACACGTGGAAATGTGTGTTTCACGGAGTGAACAGAGCTCACAAACCAGCGAACAGTTAACTTCATGAATCGTAGCTAGTTTAGTAGCACACTTGACTGTCCATCGAGGAGAAAGGTCTCGATGTTAAGCGCGCGGGAGGAGAAAATGCCCGGAGAGAATGCAGGAGAAGGTTCCAGCCCCCACTTGTGTTTTCTGAGACGCGATAGTCAAAGCACACTAAGAGGTAACTTTAATAGGCATTCCGATATCGACATTTTGTATATCGTGTAAGCTGAACCGATTTACATTGCAGAAACTAGTTCGTGGAGGACAGATTGTACAAAACAAGATGTTCGCTTTTCATGTTTGTGCAGTGCGTCTAGTAACCTGTCCATGAGAGAAGGATTGCGGCCAGATGCTGGGAAAGAAGAATCATCTGAGAAGCCGCCGAATATATTATTTATCTGGACCAGTTTAGCTGAAGTTCGACGGGACTTTCACGAAGCTAGCAGCGAGGTTACAGGAAAGTCCGTATAGTTGGACCCAGAAAGGTCACGGGACGAAGTGAACTGGTTAGGTCGAGATCGCCAGTCGGAGGATCAAGTACACCGCTACGTTTTCAAGTGAAGGACATATCGGCATTTTTTGTGTGTGATCTAGTTGAGTTAGCCCATGTCCAGGAGAACATATTTAATTAAAGTATAATTAGTATTTAGCAACTAGATCAGACGGTTGCCTCAGTCTGGCCTGAATCCTAACTGTGAACAGTGACTGTGTGTTTCTGTCTACACACTGGCCGTGCGTCGGTGTCTGCACAGTAGATATCGTGTGCTGGTGGTTTCACGGGTAGGCTGTGTGTCTTTTCTGTATACCTCACGGGTAGCGATTTTTGATAGACTCCGGGTAAGATTATTGTGTTAGTTTGTGCACGGGATTGTCAAACAGAATGTTCTATGTCTTCAAACCTGTGAGTACCCGCTTTTGAATCCATAACCCTGATATCTTTCTTTTCATGATTGTGTGTGTATGTGTGTACTAGATGAATACCCGCTTCGCCGGGCACGTGTTGAACATTTTCATCGACCAGATTGTGTCCGGGGTCTACCTGAATATGCCCACCAAATTTGAAGCAGATACATCGAGAACTTTGGCCGTGCATCGCGAAGTGACACAGACAGACACACACACACACACACACAAGCCGTATATAGATATAGATGTATCGTAACTGTATCATTTATTTAACCCAATACAGTGGAGGGAACTTATAATTGGAGTTGTTTGTTCCTCAATGATATAGTAGCGCATATGCATTCATTCACACAGACTAGCACGAGTCGTTGGCCTGGCAGGCAAAATCATCGGAAGGAAGCAGGCACCTCTGTCAGGCCTGTGCACCAGCGCTCTGAAAAAGAAAGCTTCCAAGATTTTGAGCGACCAATCACATCATCTGCATTCTAAGTTTGAAGTGCTGCCGTCAGGCCGGCGACTCAGGGTGCCTATAACCCGCAAGAACTCTTTTAAAAACCCTTTTATTCCTACACCAATAACCATTTTAAATGCTGATAACAGATGTAATCTTCCGATTCTACAATTGAGCTGTTCCGACTCCCTGTGTGTGTGTGTGTGTGTGTGTGTGTGTGTGTGTGTGTGTGAGTGTGTGTGTGTGTGTGTGTGTGTGTGTGTTTTGTGCAACTGTTTGCGTGCGCTGTGTTTATTTCTGTGTTTATCAGCTTCAGTGACTGATATGTATTCATTATGCTCATTGTTTAAATGATCATGTGATAAGTTGATCTTAGTAGTGTACTTATGTTCAATTATACATTATCATCGTGTGTTATTAGAAATGCGATGTGGTGCCAAAAGACAAATGTCGATGTTTATATAAAATGAAAATGGACATAAGAGTTTTCTTATCTTATTTTATCTTATCTTATCAAGGCAGTTCACGGTCTAGCTGTTTATCGTCTCGTAAGCAGTTAGTGCTATTCGACACCGTGTCCAAGAGATAGTTGGTTATTATTGTTTATCGTATCTTCAGCAGTTTATGCTATCCGAGACCGTGGTGAGGAGAGTTGGTTATTATTGTTTATCGTAACTTCAGCAGTTTATGCTATCCGAGACCGTGGTGAGGAGAGTTGGTTATTATTGTTTATTGTATCTTCAGCAGTTTATGCTATCCAAGACCGTGGTGAGGAGAGCTGGTTATTGTTGTTTATCGTAACTTCAGCAGTTAATGCTATCCAAGACCGTGGTGAGGAGAGCTGGTTATTGTTGTTTATCGTAACTTCAGCAGTTAATGCTATCCGAGACCGTGGTGAGGAGAGTTAGTTATTATTGTTTATCGTATCTTCAGCAGTTTATGCTATTCAAGACCGTGGTGAGGAGAGTTGGTTATTGTTGTTTATCGTAACTTCAGCAGTTTATGCTATCCGAGACCGTGGTGAGGAGAGTTGGTTATTATTGTTTATCGTATCTTCAGCAGTTTATGCTATCCGAGACCGAGGTGAGGAGAGTTGGTTATTATTGTTTATCGTATCTTCAGCAGTTTATGCTATCCGAGACCGTGGTGAGGAGAGTTGGTTATTATTGTTTATCGTATCTTCAGCAGTTTATGCTATTCAAGACCGTGGTGAGGAGAGCTGGTTATTGTTGTTTATCGTAACTTCAGCAGTTTATGCTATCCGAGACCGTGGTGAGGAGAGTTGGTTATTGTTGTTTATCGTAACTTCAGCAGTTTATGCTATCCGAGACCGTGGTGAGGAGAGTTGGTTATTATTGTTTATCGTATCTTCAGCAGTTTATGCTATCCGAGACCGTGGTGAGGAGAGTTGGTTATTGTTGTTTATCGTAACTTCAGCAGTTTATGCTATCCGAGACCGTGGTGAGGAGAGTTGGTTATTGTTGTTTATCGTAACTTCAGCAGTTAATGCTATCCGAGACCGTGGTGAGGAGAGTTGGTTATTGTTGTTTATCGTAACTTCAGCAGTTTATGCTATTCGATACACTGGTTCGGAGAGAAGGACGACAACTTTGTAGAATTTTTGAGACGCATTCCTAATTCAAAAAGTAACCAAACCTACAAGGAACAAAGCTGGACAATCCCCAAGCATGCTTGACCCAGTACTTGTCAATGAGGAAATTCTGGTTTCGGACATTATTTACTTAGACCCACTTGGAAAAAGTGACCATGACATTCTCGTTTTGCAGTTTTACTTTGAAAAGGAGACACAAATTCAGCCCAGGTAGTACAAATACAACATGTCCAAAAGATATGATAAAATGAGAAACATTTTTAAAAAGATGAATTGGTCAGACATGGAAGATGACAATGTCGACCAAATGTGGAACCAGATGTAAACGCGCTCGGCCATTCATGTGGCAATACAAATTTGCATTCCGAAAGTAAATTGTAAAAGAGAAGTTTAAACCCATCTATATATTTATGGATGACGAAAAAGGCTTCAGGAAAATTAAAGAGAAACCTAAATTGTTTCAAAGTTTTTTGAGAACGAGATCAGGACAAGCCAATGAAAAATGTGTAAGAGCACGTAACAACCGCAAAAAAAAGCCAATTAGAACAACAAGAAAATGTTACTAGAGGGAGGAGGATAGAGGAGGATAGCGGAGGAATGAAAAAAATCCAAAATGCTTTTTAAAATAATTACGTTCAAGAACGAACTAAGTCAAAGACAGGGATCAGTACCCTGAAAGGCTAAAACAAAAAAAAGGTTCGAAAAGCTAATACACTGAATGCTTTTTTCCTCAAGTGTATTCATCAAGGAGGATGTTTCTGACTTGCCAAGAATTTTGTTTGGTTTGTTTGTTTGCTTAACGCCCAGCCGACCACGAAGGGCCATATCAGGGCGGTGCTGCTTTGACATTTAACGTGCGCCACACACAAGACAGAAGTCGCAGCACAGGCTTCATGTCTCACCCAGTCACATTATTCTGACACCGGACCAACCAGTTCTAGCACTAACCCCATAATGCCAGACGCCAGGCGGAGCAGCCACTAGATTGCCAATTTTAAAGTCTTAGGTATGACCCGGCCGGGGTTCGAACCCACGACCTCCCGATCACGGGGCGGACGCCTTACCACTAGGCCAACCGTGCCGGACTTTCCAAGAATGACAGAATGTGAAAAGTATAAGGCCCAAAAATAAATAGGTGTGGTTAAGGTAACATAGCAAAAACAAAATAGGGTAGGAAGGTAGGCAATCACTTTTTTTCTAACTTTTTTTTCTTAATAGCAGAGCAACCAAGCGTGTAGCATATTTGAAATCCTAAATTTCTAATTGTGCAGGGATCAAGTTAAAGGAGTGTAGAGCTCTGGCTAAGGGCACCTTGTCCGTGACATTCACCTGCCAGACACTGGAGCAACGTGAAGAGCTGTAAGTTAACAAGCATCAGTTGGTATTTTAAGTTAGTCACACTTTAAAAGATAATTTGAAATTTAAATTGGATCAGTTAAATGTTATTGTTTTTCAATCACATTTTTAAAGACGTTTTTATTTTAACAGGCAACTTGAAGAGGCCACCCCATTGGAGCCACCAGTGAGCAGAGAGGGTGCCTCGACTAACTTTAGTTTTGGATTGAACGAGTGGTAAGTTCACCAGCATCAATCATTATCACCTTCTGAAAAGCAAATGCAAAATCGTAAATTGATGTGAACTTAACATGTTATGTTACAACCATGTTATCAATGGTTTTGAGGTATGTTTTTTTTTATAACAGGTGGAACGAGGATATAGAAAGTTTCCAGCCACCAATGTCATCAACACAACTCGAGGGAGACGAGGAAACCAAAGCCGAAGCCGATACACTTCCTTACCTGGAAGTTTTACATCCAGGTATCAACGTTCGAGAAACTGAACAATATTTACCTAATGATGGCATTGTGCGACATGTATTTTGGCCGATACTGATGGAACAAGAGTGCTGTGCCACATCACTTCAAATATGGCAGACTTAAGGCGCCGGAACAGGAAACTGCATGGGGTTCAACGAGTTCACCGGTAGGGGTTGTCTTCCAATCACAAAAGCAAAATCGCGAATGCGAATTTTTGTAAGAAAAAACAAAATTTGTAAATGAGTTTGTAAGAAAAAACAAAATTTGTAAATGAGGGCCGAAACGTCCTAGGGCCGAAACGCCCATTGGGCCGAAACGTCCTGGTAAATTGGGGCCGAAACGACTTGGGCCGAAACGTCTTTGGGTCGAAACGACTGGCTACCCCTTTTAACATACAGGTCCCTTGAATCAGGTATTATTCCAAGAGACTGGAAAACTGCTGCTGAAGTCACGGCTATCTTTAAAAAAGGGTCAAAAGCAGACCCAGGAAAGGATAGACCTGTAAGTCGACATGCGTAACCTGTAAAGTCCGGGAAGCAATAGTAAGAGATGTTTTGGTTTTATATTTAACGGACAACAAGCTTTATGCAGAGTGTCAACATGGTTTTCGTAAACGGAGATCTTGTGAATCCCAATTACTGGAAGACTTCACTCTACTTTTAAACGAGGGAGTACTTGTGTATTTTGATTTTCGTAAAGCGTTTGACACTGTCACTGACTGTCCCACACATGTACAAAATCTTGATTACACCTCACTTCAGTATGGAAATATTCAGCCATAAATATAAAAATATTCCACATAAAAAATAAAAAATAAATTAGTCAGCCGGTTACACTCTTTCAGTGATGTTAAATGGACGTCAACCAAGGCACGGATACTATTATAGTAAATATATAAATAGCGCAGACGGTTGGCCTAGTGGTAAGGCGTCCGCCCCGTGATCGGGAGGTCGTGGGTTCGAACCCCGGCCGGGTCATACCTAAGATTTTAAAATTGGCAATCTAGTGGCTGCTCCGCCTGGCGTCTGGCATTAAGGGGTTAGTGCTAGGACTGGTTGGTACGGTGTCAGAATAATGTGACTGGGTGAGACATGAAGCCTGTGCTGCGACTTCTGTCTTGTGTGTGGCGCACGTTATATGTCAAAGCAGCACCGCCCTGATATGGCCCTTCGTGGTCGGCTGGGCGTTAAGCAAACAAACAAACAAAAATAGCGCAGAAAAAAGGTGTGAACGTAACTTACCTCGACCTTGGAGTCAAAAACTTCTTTTTGATCAAGATTGGCAGCAATAGGCCATAAGTCCGTGTGGTCCTACCCCTTATAGGTAATCCTTATTATTCTAGTCATCTGATAAGTCAGCACACAAACGATATTTCTCCATTTCGGTCACTGAACATACCGATTGCGTACGCCTATGAGTATCACAAAGTCCGAGAGGACAGCACGTTTCGCCCTGCAGTCCGGATTGACGATCTAACAGCGAACGACAAGAAGAAGAAGAAAAACTGAAGTCGGCTGACGAGTTTGGCAGTAGCTTAACTACCAACCCACTCCTGTTTTTATTTTCATAGGTACACTATCCATTTTAATATCTTTCACTCTAGGGACCTTAAGCGCACCCACTAGTGAAGATAATTGACATGTATATATGGATTCCTTCAATACAAGAAGGAGACACCGCCATCGCACATGCCACGTGTGTCTAGCGCTCTCTCAACAGATACAGCGCCAAGCTCAATTTTGAGACACAAACAGTCAACGAACAACTGCCCAGCACCTGTTTTACACCTTCATTAAACCACATACTTGCTACTTTCACTTCCTGAAACCATGTGAGACATCGAAAGTTTCAACAGTTCAGCTCCGGCCACCACAGTGTTACTGCAGACAGTAGGCTTCGCGTCAGAATAGTTCACAGCCGTGAGCGAACCTTGTTCTGTGTTCGATTCAGTGTGAGTTGAGGAGAAACAGCAAAACAGAAGTCACGATTTGCACGTGCGTTTGATAAAAGTGTTGACGTCAGTTTGAGGCCTGTTCGGGGATTTTTACATTTAGTCAAGTTTTGACTAAATGTTTTAACGTAGAGGGGCGAATCGAGACGAGGGTCGTGGTGTATGTGTGTCTGTCTGTCTGTCTGTGTGTGTGTAGAGCGATTCAGACTAAACTGCTGGACCGATCTTCATGAAATTTGACATGAGAGTTTCTGGTAATGACATTTTTTTCATTTTTTTGATAAATGTCTTGATGACGTCATATCCGGCTTTTCGTGAAAGTTGAGGCGGCACTGTCACGCTCTCATTATTCAACCAAATTGGTTGAAATTTTGGTCAAGTAATCTCCGACAAAGCCCGGACTTCGGTATTGCATTTCAGCTTGGTGGCTTAAAAATTAATTAATGACTTTGGTCATTAAAAATCTGAAAATTGTAAAAAAAATATTTTTTTTATAAAACGATCCAAATTTACGTTAATCTTATTCTCCATCATTTTCTGATTCCAAAAACATATAAATATGTTATATTTGGATTAAAAACAAGCTCTGAAAATTAAAAATATAAAAATTATGATCAAAATTAAATTTTCGAAATCAATTTAAAAACACTTTCATCTTATTCCTTGTCGGTTCTTGATTCCAAAAACATATAGATATGATATGTTTGGATTGAAAACACGCTCAGAAAGTTAAAACGAAGAGAGGTACAGAAAAGCGTGCTATCCTTCTCAGCGCAACTACTAAACCGCTCTTCTTGTCGATTTCACTGCCTTTGCCATGAGCGGTGGACTGACGATGCTACGAGTATTCGGTCTTGCTGCGTTGCATTGCGTTCAGTTTCATTCTGTGAGTACGACAGCTACTTGACTAAATGTATTTTCGCCTTACGCGACTTGTTTGATAGTTGGTTTGTCACCGAAGTGATGTGCTCTTTGAGGCCTGCTAAGGGTTATGTAAACGTGGGAGGTGGGTTGGTTTGTTTGTTTGTTGGTTGGGTTTTTTTTTGGTTTTTTTTTTGGGGGGGGGGGGGCAGTTTTAATAGTTTATCTCCCCTTTTCTTCAATGATCATCAGCGACCACATACTTTGGTATTTCACCAGATTTTTGTGCACTGGTTAACTGAAGTAGTTAAACAGAAAGACTGACGAAGACAACCATTTTTAATGGCCATGGCTTATGGGAAGCTTTTATCAAAACTGCAACAAGTTCTGAGATAAGTAAAGAGTATTTAATGTAGCTAATCAATCTAAATCATGTTCGGCCATCTTTTAAACGTTGATTCTTTTGGTGTCTACGTTGAGGTCTCTATTTTCCTGCCGAGCGCAGATTATTAGTGGACATCCATATTTATCTATATATATACGACTAGTGTCTGTCTGTCTGTTCGCGATGCACGGCCAAAGTTCTCGATGAATCTGTTTCAAATTTGGTGGGCATATTCAGGTACACCCGGGACACAACCTGGTCGATGAGATATTTCACCACGTGCTCTCAGCGCGCAGCGCTGTGCGCGCTGAACCGATTTTGTTTAGTTTTGTCGGGATCCACTACCAGTAACTCTTCCTTATCTTCTCCAGTGTTTTCAGCCGCGATTATCTCCCTTCCTCCGTGTGGCAAAGCCGGGTCCCAGGCGCAGCCTGGTATTCGGCTCTACTTCTTCCCGGCGAAGCCGGTACCCGGCGAAGCGGGTAATCATCTAGTATCTATATACGGCTTGTGCGTGTCTGTCTGTCTGTTCGCGATGCACGGCCAAAGTTCTCGATGGATCTGCTTCAAATTTGGTGGGCATATTCAGGTAGACCCCGGACACAATCTGGTCGATGAAAATTTTCAACACGTGCTCTCAGAGCGCAGCGCTGAACCGATTTTGGTTTTTGTGTACATCCATTCCCAGTAACTCTTCCTTATCTTCTCCAGTGTTTTGCGCGTTAATCTCCCTTCCTTCGTACGGTGCGCCGGCGAAGCCGGCGTACACCCGGCAAAGCCGGCGAAGCGGGTATTCATCTAGTATATTATATGTGCGTATGTGATGATGAGCCGCAGATAAGGTCAGAAGTTCTGTCTGTCTGTCGGTCGGTTTGTTGGTCTGTCGGTATTTATCTGTGTCTGCGTCTGCGTGTGCTGCATTTAATCAAGAGTTAAATGCACCTCGAGACGTATAGTGTTAAATAATCATTCCTCAGATCAATTTCCTCAGACTCATACACGTAAAGGGACACAATCAGCCAGGCAGCGATTGGCTTACTACAAGCGAATCCCTTGCATTGCAAACGTTTGCTCGAGGTAAATGCTCTCCCCCCCCCCCCCCCCCCCCCTCTCTCTCTCTCTCTCTCTCTCTCTCTCTCGATGGGATATGACTGTCAAAGGAGTACACGTACATTCTTTCTCAGACACTACCAAACAACCGAAGAGCAGAAACGCATTAGCTGCGTGATGAGACGCAAACCAATGTGTAGCCAGCGGTGCGATAATCTGCTTGCACGTTTAGAAACTGACCTCTGTGGCATCGCTCAACTCGTTCGCCTTCTTCTCGGATGATCAAGCTGTGCATGCTGGGAACCTGATTCTAATTCGAGTCCAGATGTGAAAAGTTGAACTCTTTTTCGGAAATCGTTCGCGAAAAAACATTGGACGAGGATGTCAAAGACTTGATTAATGTCTCGGAAACCTGATGTGTGTGAATGTGTGTGTGTGTGTATGTGTGTGTGTGTGTGTGTGTGTGTGTGAATGTGTGTGTGTGTGTGTGTGTGTGTGTGTGTGTGTGTATGAGTGTGTGTGTGTGTGTGTGTGAGTGTTGTGTGTGTTGGGTGTATGTAATCAAAATTAATTTAAATCCTCTGTGATGCCGCATGTACTGTTTTTATCTATGGTCACAAGTTTATATTTATACGTTTTATTTTTGTGATAGAAGTGCAATGCATAGGTTAAATCTCTTACCGTCAACGCGTGTGCATGAGCGTGTGCGTGCGAGTGGTTGCCGGTCGGTGTGTGGGGGGAGGGGGGGGGTATAGTATGGATTTGGGCGGACGCGCCTGTCTGGAATATTTTGGCTGTTCTTACTTCGTATGTTTTTGTTGTTTTTTATCGTCACGCTCATAAGAAAAATACCTATCTCAGTGTTAGGCATTTCTGTAGTGAAACTACAGGGGAAGCTACTGGAAGGGTATCTATCTATCTATCTATATATACGACTTGTGTCTGTGTGTGTGTGTGTGTGTGTGTGTGATTGATCGCCATGCACGGCCAAAGTTCTCGATGGATCTGCTTCAAATTTGGTGGGCTTATTGACAGAGACCCCGGACACAACCTGATCGATGAGATATTTCAACACGTGCTCTCAGCGCGCAGCGCTGAACCGATTTTCGTTTTTCACTGCACGTTACTATTTTTAGATCTCCCTTCCTTCGTGCGCCGGCGTCAATCGATATTCCCGTTTGTACGTTTATATTTAGAAGGTCACTGCACGTTACTATTTTTAGATCTCCCTTCCTTCGTGCGCCGGCGATGCCGGCGTACACCCGGCAAAGCCGGGTCCCCGGCGACGGCCGGGTATTCGGCTCTACTTCTTCCCGGCGAAGCGGGTAATCATCTAGTCTTTCATATGTTAGAGAGTACAAACTCTCAGACCAACGGTAACGTAAGCAAAACTGCCGATCTCGTCAAAACTTGACTAAATATAAAAAGACAGAAGTGAAAAAAGAAAAAAAACCTCAAGGGACAGTTTTTTCTAAACTCTAAAAATGCTTCTTTTTTACATTTAGTCAAGTTTTGACTAAATATTTTAACATCGAGGGGGAATCGAAACGAGGGTCGTGGTGTATGTGCGTGTGTGTGTGCGTGTGTGTGTGTGTCTGTGTGTGTGTGTAGAGCGATTCAGACTAAACTACTGGACCGATCTTTATGAAATTTGACATGAGAGTTCCTGGGTATGAAATCCCCGAACGTTTTTTTCATTTTTTGATAAATGTCTTTGATGACGTCATATCCGGCTTTTCGTGAAAGTTGAGGCGGCACTGTCACGCCCTCATTTTTCAACCAAATTGGTTGAAATTTTGGTCAATTAATCTTCGACGAAGGCCGGACTTCGGTATTGCATTTCAGCTTGGTGGCTTAAAAATTAATTAATGACTTTGGTCATTAAAAATCTGAAAATTGTAAAAAAAAATAAAAATTTATAAAACGATCCAAATTTACGTTTATCTTATTCTCCATCATTTGCTGATTCCAAAAACATATAAATATGTTATATTCGGATTAAAAACAAGCTCTGAAAATTAAATATATAAAAATTATTATCAAAATTAAATTGTCCAAATCAATTTAAAAACACTTTCATCTTATTCCTTGTCGGTTCCTGATTCCAAAAACATATAGATATGATATGTTTGGATTAAAAACACGCTCAGAAAGTTAAAACAAAGAGAGGTACAGAAAAGCGTGCTATCCTTCTTAGCGCAACTACTACCCCGCTCTTCTTGTCAATTTCAGTGCCTTTGCCATGAGCGGTGGACTGACGATGCTACGAGTATACGGTCTTGCTGAAAAATGGCATTGCGTTCAGTTTCATTCTGTGAGTTCGACAGCTACTTGACTAAATATTGTATTTTCGCCTTACGCGACTTGTTTACATTTAGTCAAGTGTTTGTGTGTGTGTATGTGTGTCTGTCTGTGTGTGTGTGTGTATGTGTGTGTGTATGTGTGTGTGTGTGTGTGTGTAGAGCGATTCAGAGTAAACTACTGGACCGATCTTTATGAAATTTTTCATGAGAGTTCCTGGGTATGATATCCCTAGACGTTTTTTTCTCATTTTTTATGACGTCATATCCGGCATTTTGTAAAAGTTGAGGTGGCACTGTCACACCCTCATTTTTTAATCAAATTGATTGAAATTTTGGCAAAGCAATCTTCGACGAAGGCCGGACTTTTATTGCATTTCAGCTTGAAGGCTTGAAAATTAATTAATGACTTTTGTCATTAAAAATCTGAAAATTGTAATTAAAATTACTTTTTTATAAAATTACGTTTATCGTATTCTTGATCATTTTCTGATTCCAAAAACATATAAATATGTTATATTCGGATTAAAAACAAGCTCTGAAAATTAGAAGTAGAAAAATTATGATTAAAATTAAATTTCCGAAATCGATTTAAAAACAATTTCATCTTATTCCTTGTCCGTTCTTGATTCCAACAAGAAATTCCTCCGATAGGAACTACACCCCCGTCAAAGGGAAATAACCTTCTCAGTTGGTGGCAGTGAGAATGGTTATTTCCCTTTGACCAACGGGGGTGTCCGTCTATACCAGGCCTTGTATAATTTTAATCCACCAATAACTCCCTAACCGTGTGTTTGACTGGTCCCAATTTTTGTAAGGACCGTCTCAGGAATGTATAGAACCTGTTCACCAAGTTTGGTGACGATCGGTCCGTTCATTCTTGAGATCTACTTGCGAACACAAACACATCGAGTGAAACCTATACACACCCCTATACCCCTATATATATAACTAGAATGAATACCCGCTTCGCCGGGTAGCCGGCTTCGCCGGGAAGAAGTACTTAGAGCCGTACGCCGGCTTCGCCGGGTCCGAACAATGGACCCGCCAAGCTTAGGTCCCTCCCAGATTCGTGGAATGGGAACAGCACGAAAATGATTCAGTGGCCATAATGCCATTCCTGACCATATCGAGTCCCATCCTTGTCGACGAATGTAACCGTGTTAATCACCTTTGGAGGCGAACTCCACTCAAACAGGACTGAGCAAGTTATGGCTTCTCAAAGGAAGGCCAGTACATAAAATTACAGTTAAAATTAATATTAAAAGTCCTACGGTTTTGAGCCATTAAGGACTTGAGTGTTTGTCCGCTTTCAAAAAGAGGAAAGAAAGAAACAAAAAATAAGGAGAGGAGGGCAGGGGGTGGGGTTGAGTTGATAATGCTCTGTGGAATTTGTTAAAATGAAAAGTAGTTAAGATGTTTCTTGGTAAGAATTATAAGTCTGTATTCTATATCTTGAATAACGGGCTTGTAATATTATTTTTTTTTTATTTCAAATCGAGTTAAAAAGTGGAACCTTTCAGGATCACCAATAAAACCAAATAGATGAGCAAGTAAGAGGAACACGAACAATAAATCTCAAAACTTTTTACAAATAAAAGGATTAAGATGTAAGCCACGAAGGCCGTGGTAATAAAAACAATATGTACAGTTTGGCGACTAGTGGGCCTTGGGTGAGGATATGTTGTCTAGAAGGTAGTCGCTGGAATCAGGAGGGATGGCGGGAGCCACTCGACCTCAAACTGAAACACGCTGATGTGATAATCTGGGCTTAGTTATACCCACAGCCCCATGTCCGAGTCCCTGACCAGTCGGCACAGCAGCAAGCTGTGTGACCAGCCTAGAGAACTGCTACTGCGCAGATAATCCTGGGGACCCAGACCATGGAGCTGCATATGGTCATATAAGGTTTTAAAGGTAATTCTATTTGTAGCGCATGGAGCGAAAATGTGTTGAAATGAATAGGGTTCTCCACAATGGCAGGACTTGTTAAAGATATGGAAGCGGCAGCCGCCGGCACGGAGGCGTCTGAAGATAGTGAGGAGGTTTGTTGGGAGATCGGGGTGTAGATCGTTCATATCAATGGGTTGATAGGACAGAGATGTTACGTACTGACTTCGAATGAGTTTACGGATTTTACTGTAGAACTCGGTTACTGAGTAGCCGATGTTAGTGTTAGCTGGGCTAGATTCTGCCGCTTCTTTGGCAGCGACATCCGCCAGTTCATTTCCCCGGACCCCTACGTGAGAGGGGACCCAGAGAAATGATACGGATGTGCCGGATGAGATTAACTGGTGACATATAAAGAGGATTTCTCTTTGTAGCTCTGCCCGATTTGATGTGTTTCGATGCAGAGCTTGTAATGAAGAGCGCGAGTCAGAGCAGAAAACTACCGCACGCGGTGTGACTGGGAGGTCATTTATAAAAGTGCATGCCATGAGCAAGGCAAATAGCTCGGCTGAGAATATGGAGATGTCTTTATTAAGAGTATATTTCCTTGAGATTTTGAGATCTGGGATCACAAAGGCGCAGCCAACGCTGCCGTCTGCAAATTTGGATCCGTCAGTAAAGACTTTTAAATGCTCCGAGAATTTGTAGTTTAGGGTTTCTTTTGTAACAGTAGCTAGGTAGACGGGGTTATCTTTTTTGGTAGTATTATCTTCACTGTCGTATATGATAGTAGGGGTTTCCTCAAGCCAAGGCGGGTAGGAGGGCGGGGGGACCCTGGCCAGCTCACTGACCTTCACCCCGCTATCGGCTAGAATGCGGTTTACTGTGTCGGATAAGGGTAGCGTTTTGGCCAAGAGTTGAGTGCTATGTTTGGTGTTGGCCTCATAATTTTGGTGCTGAGGAAAAAAGTCAGTCAGGACCTCGCAGGCAGAGTTCTCTACCGCGTGGGCTCTGACAGCATACTGAGCTGAACGGAGTTTTATCTCATCCACAAGGGGCAGCCACCCACACTCGCTGTAGACTCGACTCTTACTCGCTTGTTGGGAGAGTCCCAGAGCTATTTTGAGCGCCCTGCACTCTATAATAGCCAGTTTTTTCATGAGCGCCGGGCGCGTCGCGAAATAAGCTTCGCATCCGTAAAGGAGGCGGGAGCGAATTAATGCCCGCACTACCTCTGTGACACACTTACGTCCTCTGGCCCAGGATTGGGACGCCAGGTAGCGTATGATATAAAGATCCTTGTTGGCCTTATTGATCAGATGTTCGATATGACTGGTCCAGTTAAGTCGGGTATCGATGATAACGCCGAGGAACTTAACTTCTGAGCTCGGTTTGATAATATCACAACCTATCTTTATACTGCAGTTCCTGTACAGTTGTCTACGGGAGACAACAAGAAAGACTGTTTTATTTGAGGCTAGTTGGAAGCCGTTGGTGTACATATATTGACAGAGGTTGTCGATTTTAGTTTGGTAAGAAGATAAGTCAACAGTGTTGGTAACTCTGTTATGGCGTGGTCTATTAGTGTCTATTAAGGCGAGGTCGTCCGCATACAGAAGTACACTGGCACCGTCAACCTTAACAGAAGTAATGTCATAGAGCATGATGCTGAATAAGTTTGGCGCGATGATACTGCCCTGGGGAACCCCCATGTCCAGCGCATGGGTTTCGGACACCGAAGAGCCCACCCGGACAGACATCTTGCGATTGCTGATGAAGTTTTTGATGAATTGGTACATGTGGCCAGAGACACCGATTCTGCCGAGTTTTAGGAGTAGACGAGCATGCCAGACGCTGTCGTACGCAGATTTAATATCAAAGAAGGTTCCAAGAAGAGAATTATTACTATGTGCCAAGGTCTTTTTGATTTTTTCAGTGACGTGCACAATGTGGTCCGCACACGAACGACCTTGCCTAAAACCTGCCTGGCATGTAGGAATGATATTGTGTTTATTGAGGTGGAACTCCAGCCTCTGGTTCACCACACGCTCAAAGATCTTGCTGAGGTGGGGGGTTAGTGATATGGGGCGGTAACTGCCAGGTAGATTGCCCGGTTTTCCGCTCTTCAATACTGCTACTACTTGTGAGTCTGACCACGCTGCGGGGATAGTATCCTTTAACCAGCATAGGTTGAAAAACTGAGTGAGCAACTTAACAAAGTTAGGTGGTAGATGTTTTATCATGTGATATGATATTGGGTCTAAACCTGTGGATTTTTTTGGGTCTTTCACAGAAGAGATGGCGTTTTGGACTTCTTTTGCCTTAAACATGCAGTTTATAGGCAACTGGTTGTCATCTGGGGGGTATGTGAAACCCTTCTCCTGATCTAACCTATAATTGAGTCGTTCAGTATCTAGGGATTTTGATTGACTATTTTTGGCAAAGGTATCTGCTAATAGGTTTGCCTTTTCAGAGTCAGTTGTGGTCATTTTATCACCCGATAGTAGTGGCTTTTCTTTAGTTCTGTATCTACATTTAAATCTGCGGATTTTCTTCCAGATTTTGCCACAGTCTTTGTAATCTTTAGTTTCTTTGTGGACAAAGTTTTCCCAGTTTTGAAGTTTAGCCTCAGCGGTGATCTGGTTAAATTGTATTTCAGCTGACTTCATATTCGTGAAGTTAGCGTCTGAGCAGTGCCTGAGATATGTCCTAATGTGATATCGCTTGTTTGCCAAGGCTTCATCACAGTCTGCATTCCACCACTCATTCCTTTTGGCCTTACAGTTAGGATTTACTGATTTAAGCGGAATGTGATTATTGGCAGCAGTGAGTATACATTGACGTATGTTATTGTAAGAGGCTTCGATGTCATCCGTAAGGAGAGTTTCCTCCCTGACACCCTCGAGCTCCGCACGGAAGCTGTCCCAATTTGCCTGTTTGTAATTGTACTTTTTTCTGACCTCCGAGTTATTGCGATTAGGGGCGAAGTGGCGGAAGGTAAGAACAATGGGTAAGTGATCGGAGCCGAGGGCGTCCGGGAAAACGTTCCAGTCGATGTCAGTGACTATGGCATTTGAGCAAAGGGAGAGATCGATTGCTGACGGGGAATGGTCAGCTCTGTCTGGAAGTCTGGTTGCCGAGCCATCGTTTAGTATACAAAAGTCAGTTTCCAAAATGACGTCAGCAAGGTTGCTATTGGCATGTTTGTATCTAGGGTTAGCAGAGTCCCACAGAGGGTGGTGATTATTAAAATCACCCATCACGCACCAGTGTGCCCTGCCATGATCCAGGGATTTTAGCCAGTCGGTAGTTCCTTTTTTATTACACCCGTGGGGGTAATATATGTTAACTATGTTGAGGTTTTTGGATCCTTTTATTTCGATTTCAACAGCACATGTACTGAGATTTTCTGAACTAGGGATGAGAGGTGCAAAGGGTTTGTAATTTAAGGAAGACTTTAGATAAATAGCTGTTTGAATGAGTTGCCCTGAGCCCTTTTGCTCTACTATGGGAGGGAAGTCAAAACCATCTATAGAAGGCAGTAGGGAGCGTTTTCTCTTGACTGACTGGATAACTAAGATGTCAGCAGAGTGATTTGATATATAATTATATAGCTGAGAGAAGTTAGAGTTGATAGAGCGACAGTTCCACTGTAATATGATAAATCCGTGACCGCTTTCACCTTGTTCAGCCATTTTAACACGCACAAAGAAGGTAAGTTAAAGGGCAGATTTAAAATAGGTTAAAAAGTGGTTTTAACAGCTTTCATATCCGTCACGGACAACTGCTTGGCACCAGCAAGAGCGCCCAGCGCCAGAGTGGCGCCGCCCGGAATGAAGCGTTCAACCTTGGTGTTGGAGAGTTGTGTGTATGTAGCTGAGAGGGAGTCGATCAGGTCGAGAGGACTCTGCATCTGTCTGGCCTTAACCATGAAGCCGAGGCACTGCTCGATGAAACCTTGAAGGCCTCTTTGTTGTTCATTTAAATTTGCATATTGCTCTCCTGTTTTTAGCTTATCTAGTGCAGCGTCGGCTAGCTCAAGCTCTGCCTTCTCCTGCTCCTCCCTCATCTGCTGCTTTATTTCCTGTTCAGTTTTAAGTTTGTATTCTCTGAATCTCTGGGCCAATCCCTCCTCCATTCTCCCCATCAACCTCTCGAAGAGCTGCTCTTCTTTCGAGTCCTCCTTCCTGTTCTGGGCTTTGCGTAGGAGGGAGGCCTTTAACCCGGGGGTCCCATGAAGCGGCGCCTCTGCCCGAGCCGTCTGAGACTTACAGGGCGCCTGGGGGCCAGGATTTGGATTTTGCGAAGTTGTTTGGTGCTTCGCGGTTGCAGCAGAACTGTCCGCATGAACTGGAAGGAGTGTATTGTCATGTTCGGTCATTTTGTTTTTGATTTCTTGTATTTTATTTACTTGCCCACCCAGGGGGGGTCTCTGGACAGCCAAAGAGTACCCGGACCGGGGGGTTGAGGTCCGCCGGATCGGTTGCGGAGGGGGACGCCAGAAGGAGTCCCTCATTTCCGCTGGGACAGTCGCTGTTTTATTTTGTTGTTTGGCGAGCTCGCGCCGCGCCCGATCCAGGGCCTCAGAATATGGTATGTATGCTGCCGACCTGATCTTATTGGCCTGCAGCCTCAGTCTCATTTCCGGGCATCCAAGATAAGCGGCGGAATGCTCGCCCTTGCAGTTTACGCAATGTTTGGCCTTGGTGCACGTCGCTCCGTCGTGGCCCTTGGAGCCACATCGGGGGCAGATCTGCACTTTTGATTTGCATTGTTGTTTTAGGTGCGATAGTCTCTGGCACTTCGTACAGCGCCGCACTGGAGGAGTGTAGGGTTCGACGCCGTACACCTCACTCTCCAGAACGACGCTGTCTGGAAGAATTGCCGTTGTAAACGTGACACGGACCGCCTGAGACGGTTTCCCATCCCTAAGGAGAAGACGGCGAAAAGATCGAACCGAGGAGGGGCCCTTTTCTACAAGACTCCCATCCTCCATCCGGACGCGCACGCCCACTGCCATCTCAGACAGGTCTGTTCCTGAATGTATTGTGGGTATGCGTTTAATGACACCTTCGGTTGTTACCTCCGGACGGTGGCATTTCACTTTGATGCCGCCGATCGAGTCCAGCCTCAATAGCTTGTTTTGTTGTGATGCTGAGGAGCACCCTACCAGGACGCTCCCAGCTGCCAGCATGCGTATTTCTTTGACCTCGCCGATGGCAAGGTCAAAAGTTTTTTTCCTCCTGAGGCCGAGTCCCTGCAATGTTGCAGGGCCCTCCTTCAGGTCCTGCACCACCACGGGGAACTCTAAGAAGGAGGGAGGAGGTTGCTTGGGTTGGTAAAGAAGTTTTCTTCGGGGTCTTTGTTTTGTGTGTGTGTGTGTATTGGCAGGTGGTAGTGGCTGTTGAGTTGTCTGGTTTTCTTGTGATTCAGTTAGGGGTTGGGAGGTGTCGACCCCCCGGGCAGATGTTGCGTGGGAAATACCTGTGTTTCCCTGAAGAGGGGGACCCTCGCAGAGGACCTTTTGCTTCTTTTTCTTTTTGGGCTTCTTACGATTGACTTCGGTGAAGTCTTCCTCAAAATGATCAGTAATCTGAGAGCGTGGGGGGCTATCCCGGAAGAGAAGAGATTCCGGAGAGCTCTGCCCCCCCTCAGGGTCGTCCTCCCGCAATCTCTTTCTCTTGAAAGGAGAAGATATGCTGGTTTTCTCATTGGTGATTGCTTTATTAAGCTGTTTGGATTTTGGGGACTGACCAGTCCGGCTGGCCCGGTCAGTCTCATTCAGTGATTCCATGGGAATATCTGGGGCGCGGTCAGAACCGCTTGCTGTTTGGTCCATATTAAGGGACCAATCTTGCTCCCTCAGAGCAGTGGTGTCCGTTGGAAGGTAGTTATCTACCCAGATGAACGTTTCCCGCCTATCAGCAAAGGTGGTGTTTGGCAGTTTGTGTTTAGCAACTTGGCTCATCACTTACAAGGTACGGTACGGTCACCAAGAAAAAACAAGCCAAACAGCTCAGGGTTAAAAAGGCAGGATAAAAGCAGGGTAACAAAAGCGTCCCTAGACAAAGAGTGAGCTGAAGCTCACCCCTCTAGCGACTTTCACTTCTCTCCCGAGAAACACGAGGACTCCTGCAGGGCGAGTGGGAACGCCACCAAGGGCAGCTAGCCCCCTTTCTGGACCCACGCCAAGAGCAGAGGGAGCTGTGTCGTGTGTTTAAGACACAACGAAAATGTGATTGTCCCCCTTTACCCTCAGGAATTCGGGAGAAAATCGCTATTTGAGCACTGACTTGGCTATGTAAGCTCGAGGTGCGTTAAAGCAGTCGCTATGTAATCAGCATGTTTGCTTGTGAAAGAACGCACTCTACGGGCCAGCAACTGCAGTGAATTACTCGTGCTGAGTGTGACATGACATGCGACATGACATCACGACATGACATAAAATTACACATAAGCCGCCAGACCACATCACAAACAGAACTGAACAATGCACAGGTGTTGCTTACATAGAGACACACACACTCACACACACACACACAAAAACACAGAGAAGCCGTATCTATAGAGAGATAGATGACAGTGTATTTTTCGCGTGGCTATAAATTGATTCGACCTTTGCACTTTTACAGTGAGGATAATTTACGGGTCCAATTTACGTTCTGTACACTGCGTTGACCTTCTAAAAATAGTAACAGTAACAGAACGCCGGGAATATATCCGAAGACGCTCAGCGCAGTGGACAGCGCAGTGTAGTAACTTACAACTGAACGGGAAAGCCACACGAAGGAAGGGAGATAAACGCCAAACACTGGAGAAGATAAGGAAGAGTTACTTATAAGGGTGAAATGAAGACAAAAACCAAAATCAGTTCAGCGCTGCGCGCTGAGAGCACGTGTTGAAATATCTCATCAATGATATTGTGTCCGGGGTGTAGCTGAATACGGTGTCCAAATTTGAAAAAGATCCACCGAGAACTTTGGCGTTGTGATGTGGTGTAGCGGCTATGGTGTGTCGGTATGGGGGCCCGGGTAAGCTGAGGTGGAACCAAAATAGCTGAGGTGGAACCAAAATCGGTTCCGCGCTGCGCGCTGAGAGCACGTGTTGAAATATCGACCAGGTTGTGTCGTGTCCCGGGTCTACCTGAATATGCCCACCAAATTTGAAGCAGATCCATCGAGAACTTTGGCCGTGCATGGCGAATACACAAATACACAGACAGATACACAAACACACAGACAAACAGACACAAGTCGTATATATATATATAGATGATATGTTTGGATTAAAAACACGTTCAGAGAGTTAAAAAAGAATAGAGATATAGAAAAGCATGCTATCCTCCTCAGGGTAACCGCTACCGCGCTTTTCTGGATTGTTAATTTCACTGCCTTTGCCACGAGCGGCGGACAGACGATGCTACGATTGTACGGTCTTGCGGAAAAAATGCAATGCGTTCAGTTTCATTATGTGAGTTCGACTGAGCTTGACTAAATGTTGTATTTTCGCCTTACGCGACTTGTTTTTAATCTAAATGTTGATTAGTTATCATTGTGTATCGTCTCTTCAGCATTTTAATCTAAATAAAAAGTTTAAAAAGTATAAAGCAAAACAAACAAAAAATGAGCAAAGAAAGATAATCATAACTTCACACGCAGGCGAAGTAAAACTTTTCTCTCGTCAATTCGTTTTTCGCCGGGAAGGTTCAATAATTGAACACTTTGATAAAGCTCTGGGGGCCGGCAACGTCGCTGCGGAGGACTGCGGACTTGGCTATACAGACCGGATTGAAGATTTAGCAAGGCTTCGAACGCAGAAGAAGAAGATGAAGAAGAACACTTTGATTTTCCAACAGACAGAATAGAACAAGAAAACATATCATAGAGTGTGATTCTTCTTCTTCTTCTGCGTTCATGGGCTGAAACTCCCATGTACACTCGTGTTTTTTGCACGAGTGGAATTTTACGTGTACGACCGTTTTTTACCCCGCCATTTAGGCAGCCCTACGCCGTTTTCGGAGGAACTAGAGTGTGATCATTTCACAGTGTCTATTTTCCGATAGACAGAACAGAAAAGGAGAACATATCATAGAGTGTGATCATTTCACAGTGTCAATTCAGTTCACTGTTTGTCCAAACCAGAACCACGCAGCTTCCTGACCGTGGCCACGTGCGAAGCGAGAACCGAGTTGATCCAGCCTTGGATCTCAGCCAGCCTCATGACGGCCTTGACTCCTTCCTGACCTTGACCCGAAGGACTTGCTCCCCAGGCCTCGAAGATGGACTGGGCGAAAGTGCAGAAGGCCCCGAGGTCCTCGGAGATGCGCAGAGCTCGCCGTCTGTGGAGAGAGTCTGGCAGATCCTTGAGAAGCACTAGCGAGTACTCGGCCACTTCGTACAGTTCTCGCTTGCTGCGGGCAGCGCGCTTCAGAAAAGTGGTGACTACCTCAATCACTCTGGGGGTTTTGACGGCAGGGGATACAGGGGCTGCAGTAGGTTGAGGGAAGGAAGAGGGAAAAGTGTTGGAGCACACGTTGACTATGTGCTGGGCCAGAGTCTTGTCTTTGGCAGCGGCTGTGGCGACTGCTTTGGCCATGCTGGTGACGACCTTGCCGTGCTGACCGTTGAGACGTCGTTGACGATGTTCAGCCGCCCTCTCCATCAGCGAAACCCGTTGACGTTGGACCGCCGCTGCTTTCTGTCTCTCCTCTTTCTTCTCGTCTGCGGGCAACTCAAGGTGGTGGACAACAATGGTGGTGGTCAGTTTCTTTTCTGTGTACTCGCTCACACAACCTATGCCCCGGTTGGGGTGAGAAGAGCCAGCCTTCCCGCAGAACCAACAGAAATTCTGTCCGCAGCGGCACGTCATCTGGGGACAACCGCCGTCCTTGTAGACGAAGTTGCTGCACCTGGGGCAGTACTTGCCTTCCACCATCATCACCTTCTTCTCCTCCATCTCACGCTTCTGTTTGGCTTCCAGGTCGACGTTGTGGTCATCGTGGACCTCGCCTTCGCGGTCAGGAAAGATTGTGGTGGCCAGCTTGTGGCGATAGTCTTCCGCCTGTGCGCAGGACGCGGGCCAGTGAGCAGGGGAGAGGCACTGGAAGCACACGTGAGCCCCGCACGCGCACAACACGTCCTGCTGAAGCTGGGAGTTGGGGCTAGAAGCTGCGGCGGCCTGAAGCTGAGAATTGGGGTCAGAAACTGTGGCGGCCTGAAGCTGGGAGGTGGCGGCCTGAAGATGGAGAACGCGGCCGCAGGACTGGTTGGGGCACCACTTCTCTGTGAGGGAGGCTCCGATACGGACCTCCTCCTGCCTCTGCAGCACCTTCTCCACAGTGCCCAGAGGAACCACAGACAGCAGGACACCCACCTTGACCTCGTCCTGACAGTCGTAGCCCGGGCACGTGACGCGCACGAAGCCTTGATGCAGACGGCTGTGGATGTGCTGCGACCAACAACTGTCACACACTCGGTGCTTGCACTTCAGCAGGGTGGTCGCTGATGAGCTGCCCTGCGTCAGTGGGCTGACGTCATCGTAGCACACGTCACAGAAGACAGGCTCCTCCTGCAGCATGTCGGACAAAGAAGGGAGGGAGAAGTCAGTCAGGCCTGACCCCATCTGAAAAATCCGCTGAAGGGAGGGAACGTAGACTTCTGCAGAGCCCAGGTGGTGTTTGAGCTCTAGTTGCTCGCCTTTCGTTTCTACTCTGTCATGAAAAGACGGGAAGTGATTCTGAGCCTGCAGCTCAGCAACAAAACCCTCGATGAAGTCCACAGCACAGCTGACAAGGTTGATGACCGTTCCCTTGTAGAGGTCCTGACCGTCATCAGTGTTGACCTGCACCGACAGGAGACCTTCACGCAGGCAGCTGTTGAGCAGTACTTTGTACACGTCGTGCTCGTCGTCGTAGAAACCGTCATGGATGAAGACGAGGTATGTGAGGGCATCGTCTGTGATGTCTGCTACTTTGTGTTGCACGCCTTGCTTCTTCAGAAGCTCTCTAACGTTGGTTGTAATGTCCAGGAGGAATTTACGGGGTCTGCATGCAGCCTCAAAGTAGTTCTGTCCAAAAGAGTCCTTCAGACTGGCCACAGTGACGTCCTCGTTGGGCAAGAGCACCCTGGTGGGTTCAAGGGGGGTAACAGCGACAGGCAGAGCAGTGGAGGCAGCCGGTGAAGAGCCCTCAGCTTCAGAGTAATCAGCTTGCTGTGCTTCAGAGAGGTACACGATGTGAGACTTGTCTTCCTGGTGGTGACTGGATGTGATCTTGCTGCCTCTCCTCTTGCTGCGGCGTGTCTTGGCCACGCCCACCATCTGCTGCAGTCGCTCCGCCTTCTCGATGAGCGATCCGAGGAGACAGTCTGTGGTCTTGTGTTGCACCGTGACATCAGCAGCCTGTGCGATCTCTTGGCTGTCACCAACCTGTGCAATCTCTTGGCTGTCAGTGACCGGAGTGATGTGTTGCTGGTAGTGGGCGTTGTGGGAGGGCAGGTCACATTCGTCAAGGTCCTTGACTGACATCCTCTTCCTCTGCTTGCCGCGGTGCTGTTTCTTGGGCTTTCCGTGCTGCACGTGCTCGCTGTCATCGCCAGGGGCAACGGAGACGTCCTGCTTGATGTACTTGGGGTTGTGAGAGAGGGAGCTCTGGGCTGGAGACGGGTAGTACACCTCGTATCTCACCTAACCATGGACAAACAATAGTCTCTGTTAATGGGCTGTATGAGTTAATCACGCCGGCTAAATTTTTAATTAAATAGCTTCAGCGTCTTTTGCAAGCATTTAAAACACAAAAGCTAAGGTCTTCATAACATGAATAAGAGTAGTAGGTATAGAAATATCACTTAAACAGCTTCCAAAAATGCATGATGTATGCATGCTGCATCAAAGTGATCATTGAAAATATAGCTCACAGTGTCAGTTTTTAAAGACTTCTTGAAAAATTGTGCAGCAACCAAAACCTTCAAAGCTGTGTTATTGATATGATGTGAACCCAAGCACACACTTCGTGTAATGGAGATGTGGACTAGCTTATGTTCAGTGCATCTTGTGATTTTGGTGGCTCTACATGTAGAAATGACGGAAAATAAATCAATTTAAAGTTATGTTGTTCAAAAACTCTTGACTACGACACGCATAACTAGCATGTTACAGCTTTCCATAATTTAAATTTTTTTTTAATGTTTTAGATAGTAAGTCAGTACGTGCTCAAAACGTTTCAAGTCATCTCCAAAACATCAAATGCGCCAACATAATTATATAAATGAGCCGGCAAGCTGATACTGTATCAAGTCGAGCAAAAGTGTGTAATTATACTCAAACAGCAATACCAACTGCTCATGAATATGGTTACATCAATACTGGTGAATCAAAAAAACAAGAATGGTAGGTAGGCTAATTGGGACGTTTTTTTATTTATTGACAAAATGCTCTTGTTTTTTTTTAAATTCTGAATCAAATTAGAACGTTGGCAGTCTGTCTCATTATTGGGTTAGTGCTAGGACTGGTTGGTCCGGTGTCAGAATAATGTGACTGGGTGAGACTGACATGAAGCCTGTGCTGCGATTTCTGTCTTGTGTGTGGCGCACGTTAAATGTCAAAGCAGCACCGCCCTGATATGGCCCTTCGTGGTCGGCTGGGCGTTAAACAAACAAACAAACAAACAAACAAACAAACAAAAGTCTGTCTGTTTTTGGATTTGTATTTGATTTGTACGTATCAATACTGGTGATCCAAATATCTGACTGCAAATGCTGAAATACAAAAACGAGACCTACCTCTGATTCTCCGATTTCCAGGTTTCTGGCAGCACGCCCGAGCTCAGTGAAGACCTCAATTTTTTTGCCCACAATCTTCTGCGTCTTGCCCGCATTGTTTGCCCTTATCTGCTCGAGTAACTCCTCCCTTCTCTCTCGTTTGTACGCTCGTCGGGACTTGCCGTCAGCAGTCGGAAAGTTGAAGCTGAAGTAGCGACCGTTGCGAGGCTGGATTCGCTTCACCTCACCCTTGTTGCTATGGAAACTGACGCAGCTGGAGGGCCGTTTGAGTTTGTGGCGCTCCAGCAGTGACACGGTCAGGTCGGACCGGGCCACGTCGTTGCTTTCGATCTGTCGGATGAGTGCCGACGGCAGCAGCCAACGGGATTGCTTGTTGAGGGACAGGGCCACATCTACAGCAACGTTGTTCAGTTGCGGCGTCCGTGAACGCTTGTCGTCTGCTGGAACTTTGTTGTCTGCGCCGTTACCGCTGACCAGTTTCTTCAAAAGTTCTGGACGAACTCTGGACACGATGCATGCCTGGTTGGATTAAACAAAATTGTGCTCAATTTTTGTATCGTGACATATATATATAAACACAATATTTAACATTGAGGATCCAAACTCAAGCATGAAGCTTATATATTAACGAAAGACAAGAAAGGTAGGTTGTTGGAACGTTTGTTATTGGCAAAACAATACATTCACAGATATTTTGACCCAACGGTCTTTTAAGTGAACAGACAAACAAATATTCACACAAAACTTATCTTGATAGTTCTATCAGTTTACGTCCACTCGTCAGGAATCCATTCATTCATTCATCCAATCACTCGTCACTGATTCATTCGCTCCGCTTCCTGACGAGTGGACGTAAACTGATAGAACTATCAAGATAAGTTTTGTGTGAATATTTGTTTGTCTGTTCACTTAAAAGACCGTTGGGTCAAAATATCTGTGAATGTATTGTTTTGTCAATAACAAACGTTCCAACAACCTACCTTTCTTGTTTTTTTATTTAGAATTTTGGAACGTTGGCAGTCTCTTTGTTTTTGGATTTTTTTTTAGATATATATAGTAACCGGTGTCCGACATAAGCTCGAACGACAAAAGCTCGAACGACAAAATCTCGAACGACAAATGCTCGAATGGACAAATGCTCGACGCGACAAAAGCTCGACGCGACATATGCTCGAACGACAAATGGTCGAATGGACAAATGCTCGACGCGACAAAAGCTCGACGCGACATATGCTCGAACGACAGAAGCTCGACCGGACAAATGCTCGACGCGACAAAAGCTCGACGCGACAAAAGCTCGACGCGACATATGCTCGAACGACAGAAGCTCGACCGGACTGTAGAATGAATCAATGATGCTGTCAAAACTACTTTGATAACGTCATATCTGAAACTCACGGTGATGTTGTTCTAGTTTCGAGCGACAAATTGACTAAATTTGTTTGACATCACGTTGTTGTTGTTGTTGTTGTTGTTGTTGTTGTTGTTGTTGTTGTTGTTGTTGTTGTTGTTGTTGTTGTTGTAAGCACGCTGCTGGATTTCGAGCGACAAATTGACTAAATTTGTTTGATATCACGTTGTTGGTTTAAACAAGTTTAACTTTATTTCTGAATTGATACTCACAGCAAGGGACCGGCACGGTTGACCTAGTGGTAAGGCGTCCGCCCCGTGATCGGGAGGTCGTGGGTTCGAAGCGAACCCCGGTCGGGTCATACCTAAGACTTTAAAATTGGCAATCTAGTGGCTGCTCCGCCTGGCGTCTGGCATTATGGGGTTAGTGCTAGGACTGGTTTGGTTGGTCCGGTGTCAGAATAATGTGACTGGGTGAGACATGAAGCCTGTGCTGTGACTTCTGTCTTGTGTGTGGCGCACGTTATATGTCAAAGCAGCACCGCCCTGATATGGCCCTTCGTGGTCGGCTGGGCGTTAAGCAAACAAACAAACAAACAAACTCACAGCAAGCAAACAAACAGTCGTCCATCTGCCCGTGTCGCTTACCTGAACCTTTCCGGGCCAAATCAAAATAATAACATTGACAAATCTAAACCCCGACACGATCTTCCCCCTTCTTTTTTCTCTTCGTTCTTTTTGTTCTTCTATTCTCTCTCTCTCTCTCTCTCTCTCTCTCTCTCTCTCTCTCTCTCTCTCTCTCTCTCTCTCTCTCTCTCTCTCTCTCTCTCTCAGACAGATTTTAAAATAACACAAAATAAACAGACAGGCAAAATAACACCGAGAAGGACACGCACAGACACGTTCGATCTTTTGTCGCGTCGAGCTTATGTCCATTCGAGCTTTTATCGCATCGAGCTTTTGTCGCGTCGAGCATTTGTCCATTCGAGCATATGTCGCGTCGAGCTTTTGTCGCGTCGAGCATTTGTCCATTCGAGCATTTGTCGTTCGAGCATATGTCGCGTCGAGCTTTTGTCGCGTCGAGCATTTGTCCATTCGAGCATTTGTCGTTCGAGATTTTGTCGTTCGAGCTTTTGTCATTCGAGCATATGTCATGTACCCATAGTAACGAATCCAAGGGGAAACATAAAAGAAGTTAACACGATGGCGGACGAAATCAAATACTCATTTGAAAATATGTGTGCAAATAGAAAAGCAAGATACGAAAAAGGAAGGAAGGGGGGGGGGGGGCATAGTAGAGAAAGGGGTAAAAAAAATAAATAAAAGTACAGGTAAAACAGGGCAAAAAGAGAAAAACATAGAAATTATAAAGGGAGAAGATGAAGAAGACATGGAAGACATACCTGGTTCTGGTAGCGGCGGCTGTAGCGAGAGTTGAAAGCACGAAGGGTGTTCCCCGAGTGAACGCCGCGATGAGTCGTTTTGTGCACCATCGTGTCTGTCGTCTGCTCAAACTCTTCAGTGAAAGACTGAATGGTGCAGAAAGAAGTGAACTGCGACACGGAAACTGAAGAAACGGCGGCTGCTATCTTTCGTCGTCTGGTAAAGTCCCGATTCCACGGTGAGTTTTATGCGCTCACAGTTCGTTTACGTCGTCATGGTGCAATCCGATCGGCCATGCGGTAAGCTATTTATGGAACTGGAAGTCGTAATGTTTTGGCCTCATTCTGGGTAAAATTCCAAAAATAGCGACAACGTCACTTCTAACTTGGGTAAACCTGCCAGGGTCGGCTCAGCGAAGCCTCGACGTCAAGTTGTGACAGTGTAAATGCTGCATGGTGTGTGCGCATGGTGTGTATGTGTGAGTGTTTGTGTGTGTGTGTGTGTGTGTGTGTGTGTGTGTGTGTGTCAGTGTGCCGGTGTGTCTGTCACAGTGTGTGCCAGTGTGTGAGTGTGTGTGTGCCACGGCACGGTGTGTGTGTGCGTGTGTGAGACTTAGCAGCATAACTTTATACTGTGCATGTTTTCAGAGTCTTGGCACACATTACTGAAGTATTCAAACACACACACACAGACACACACACTGACACGCCGGCTGACACGGCCTATGGCGGGCCGTGGCACACTGACACACACAACGTGGCACACACACGGCAAACACCGTGTAGCCTAACACTGCATGACACACGCCGTTCACACACACACACACACACACACACACACACACACACACACACACACACTGTAACTGACACACACACGTACGCACATGCCCACACACACTCGGTGACACACACATATACACACTGCACACTGACACACACCGTGGCACACACACGTACACACACACACACACTCGCAGTAACTTTCGCTTGATCAGTGGTGACGTGTCCGGGCCGGTGTAACACGAGAAAATTACTCCCACGAGATTTTTACTCCGGAGTAAACATTTCGTATGAAAAAGTTATTCCCTTTACGAAAAAAGCACTCCCCCATTGCACGAGAAAATTACTCCCCAAGACAGGTGAGTTCCGAGTAAACATTTCGTTCAAAAATGTTACTCCCCTGACGAATAAATAACGAATAAATTACTTCACCTTAACACGAGCAATTTAACTTCCCATGCCAGGTGTACGAAATTTTTACTCCCTTGTCCCCTGTTAGTCTTGGTGGTGGAAGGGGTGGAAGGAGGGTAGCGCGACATTCGTGTGCGCAAGATCACTTATTGGCATTATCTCTTCGCCCGCATCCCATTTTTGCGTACGAGATTTTTACTGGAAGTAAAAAAAATGGGGAGTAAAAATTTCGTGGAGGGAGTAATTTTTTCGTGCCTTGGGGAGTTCTTTTCTCGTACGAAAAGTGTACTCGGAGTAAGAATTTCGTACGAAATATTTACTCCTGAGTAAATTTTTCGTGGAGTAAAAATTTAGTGTTACACCGGGGAGGCCACGGCTAGCATCTACCATCGCGCCATCGTTGACCCGAGAAACAAACCAATGTTTATCCGTAGAGTACTGTCCCCTACCAAGATGGCGGCTGATCGTGAGGGACCGTTGAAAATACACCTTGTTCATGGTTAGTATGCCTGTTTTTAGGCATCATACACTCTTTACACAGAGAAGGAGATACTAGGCAATACGAAAGTGTTTATGTCTATTAGGCTGGTGAATTTTTTTCCCCAAGATTAGCTTCACATGATCTCAATAATGGAGTTGAAGTTCTAGGATTTCTCTCTGTTCTCAAGTCATTGATCTGTGAAACAGTTTTATATCTTGATCTACCTGCGGCTGTTTGTGTTGTGTTTCTATTACCTTCAAAACTCGATCAATACCTCAAGGGGTATGACAGGTTTTATTCTTGAAACGCACCATATCTTCATCAGTTGGTAAAAGAGAAGCTGTAGTTTTGTCATTGTACTTTATGAACTCTTTCATTCAACAGGTGCCAAGAACCATTTTCTGACACTGAATTTGCCCCCTGACGACTGTTCCGATGCGATCACTGTACAACACCTGGCTGCTGTGGCTGAAGGAGTCTCGGGGATCCCACCTGAGAAACAGAAGTTGATATACAAAGGTACTAAATATTTCATACACCAGTTAACAGTTTCGGCGTTTACATGGAACGAAGAAGGAAAGCGGAAGAGGAAGGAGTACAAACACACTCGCAAAAACGATCTGCGCATGCGTTCAAATCAAAGGGGTTAAAAAGGAAAAATGCGTGTTTGTGTGCCCGATGTAAGGCCAAAAAAAATAATAGGTGTGGTTACGGTAGCCAAAAAAAATAGGGTAGGTAGGTAGGCAATCACTTTTTTTTTTTTTTTAACTTTTTTTTCTAATGTGTACAAATTAAACCTACTTGACAGGGAAATAAGTGTGCGACTCGAGCGCTTTCGCTTTCATTGCGTTTTCTG
Organism: Littorina saxatilis; assembly: GCF_037325665.1. Classification (NCBI taxonomy): domain Eukaryota; kingdom Metazoa; phylum Mollusca; class Gastropoda; order Littorinimorpha; family Littorinidae; genus Littorina; species Littorina saxatilis. The sequence continues at coordinate 56,361,494 of NC_090252.1, forward strand.
CACTCGTTTACTTGGTTTTTTTGGTATTTTTTTGACAAATGTAATAAAAAGTTATAGGGTCGGCCCCAAAAAATAGGGTAGGTCGGGTTACCGTAACCACACCTATTTTTTTTTAGGCCTAATCCATAGAAGTTACCTTTACACTCTTTCTTCAAACAACTTCAGGGCTGGAAGACTACAAAATTGCACTTTTTGCCGACTGAATCTACGCTTTCTCAAATCAACCAGAACAGGAAGAAGAAGAAAAAACTCTTGAAAAAAACGATCTGCGGATCTCCGAAAAAGCAACATGCCGCCAAAACGAAAATTGGTGCCAGAAGAAGAAGCAAAAATGCTCATAAAAAAGGATCATGCGCATGTGCGAATCTAAAATGGCCACGGAACTGTTAATCGGTGTATTGATTTTATGAAGATAGTGAAGGCAAAAGTTGACTTGACTTGATCAGTGGTGGTGGCCCGTGAGGGCCTGTTCGCCATTCCAAAGTTGATGAAAAAAAAGAAAGAATAAGATAGCAATGCGCGGCGGTGAGAAAAAACACACACAAAAAACAACTATGTTCTGATCTGGCAATCTGGGTCATATTTTGAGGGTAGATTTTGCCAGTGTGCGTTCACTCGATCACGTTTAAGTCTAGAGCTACTCTTGAAAAGTCACGCAATATGGCAGTAGATATTTTATTTGACATATAATAATGTCATGCTTCATATCTCTTGTTTCATAAAATCAGAAAGTTTATTTACATCAAGATAGTATATGACTGCATGGTTTTGGGAGCAAAAAAATGAAGAACATCCCCCTTTTTTTCTGTTCCTTTTTTTTATAATCGTCTCTCTTTTTTTGTACCCAATCAGAGTATAGCTTTAGTTAAAATGAAGTGAATTAAATTTGCAGTCAAATGTAAAGCAAAAAATAACCATATTGTACAGTATTTATTTACTGACATTATGTTAAAATGAAAGTCTGTGAGTATTGCAAAAATAGCTTTGAAGGTCTGAATAAATGCTGTTTTGCTTCAAATACTGTTCTTGTTTTTCAGGAAAAACACTAAATGGAGTAGGGGACATGAGCATTGGTCTACGAGCCGTGGGAATCAAAGATGGTGCGAAAATCATGCTACTTGGGTCCAAGGTATGGTCTCAAGAAATGTATCTCTGTAGTGATCACTGAGGCCAACAATTAAATATGTTGGTTGAGGGTAATGTGACCGGATAAAATAGGGTTGGTAGGTAGGCTTTTTTTTTTTTTTTTTTTTGACCAATGAAAACATCACAAACACCATTTTGTCTCAAGCTCTTGAATTGTATTGGATTGTAAAGGAGGTTACTTCCATTAGCCCCGGTATGGTTCGCAAAATGTGCCAAAAGTTTAGTGTTTTTTTTAGAAATGAAAACAAAGTTTTAGGGTCGGCAGGAAAAAAATACCAACTATTTTTTGGGGGGGGCCTTATAAATTTATGTAATCTGTTTGAACAGCCTGGATGAGGAGACACATTGTGTTGATTTGCCAGTTTTTATTTCTAATTCAAAGTGTAGGAGTTATTTGAGTATCATGTATGATTAACTTTCAGGATGTAAATGTATAGATCTGTGGGATAGAAATAAAACCCAACACCAACAGCCACCCACCCCCTCCTGCCACCACCATGTTTTGCATTGCATCATTGTCTGCATTATTTTTATTTTATTTACTTGAATTGAGTTTCTTGGTATTTTAATTTTTACTTATTTGGTTCTTGTTTGGAAGAGACTGCGTGTAAATGAACTGATCTTGCAATGTACCTGCTTTGGATTGATGTTATATTTGAAGGAAAGTATAGAGCAAAACATAAATACACACTATAAATATAAATGTAATAATAAATGCTGTGACGTATTTTCATTCATTTTTTTTGATCTGTCGAAGGATCTATGATCCGAAACGTCATGTTTGTTTTTTGTTTTCAGTAAAGAATCAACTCATCACCGACTTCTTTTCTTATAAATACACACATTTTAATGTGCAGAAATAGATATTTGTAAATTACAACTATAAGGCCTAAAAAAAAAATAGGTGTGGTTACGGTAACCCGACCTACCCTATTTTTTGGGGCCGATCCTATAACTTTTTATTACATTTGTCAAAAAAAAAAAAAAAAAAAAAAAAAAAAACGAGTGCAAAAAACGCAATGAAAGCGAAAGCGCCCGTGTCGCACACTTATTTCCCTGTCAAGTAGGTTTAATTTGTACACATTAGAAAAAAAAGTTAAAAAAAAAAAAAAGTGATTGCCTACCTACCTACCCTATTTTTTTTGGCTATGTTACCGTAACCACACCTATTATTTTTTTTGGCCTAAAGGCCTTCGAGATTTCAAAACTTAAAAAATGTAGCCTGTCACTCGTTTCCAGATTCCTATTTGGTTTAACCCCTTCACTGCCCACCCCGTATGTATTACGTGGTCATTTTTGGTTTGTCCTACGCCCATACACGTACTAGGTATGTGGCATTTACATCAGCACTTTTCAGGACATTTGTGAAAACTAAATGGGGAGGTAACCACTGTCCAACTTCTTGATGGGGTTTAAACACAGTTCTTTCCCATTGACCAGCAATACCAAAATGCTAATATACTGTGGCAGTGAAGGGGTTAAACAAAATGTTATTCAGAATACATAACATGTGACATTTACCAGTAGACAGCGAGGACACGGACTCAAGCATAAAAGCGTATATTACGTGACCAAAACATTACAATATTAAGGCCCCCCAAAAAATAGGTGTGGTCAGGGTAACATAGCCAAAAAAAATAGGGTAGGAAGGTAGGCAATCACTTTTTTTTTTAAACTTTTTTTTCTAATGTGTACAAATTAAACCTACTTGACAGGAAAATAAGTGTGCGACTCGAGCGCTTTCGCTTTCATTGCGTTTTCTGCACTCGTTTTTTGTGTGTGTTTTTTGACAAATGTAATAAAAAGTTATAGGGTCGGCCCCTAATAATAGGGTAGGTCGGGTTACCGTAACCACACCTATTTTTTTTTTAGGCCTAAACAAGTCTACATGGTGGTGGACTTGACAAGAATTAACCAGAAAAACTAATTCTGTGTGTGTGTGGGGGGGGGGGGGGACTAAAGCAACACAAAGGAATCTACATGGAGGAAAAGGGGATGGAGAACATATGGGCAGCCAGAAGGAAAGACTAGAATATATATGTCACAGTGGAAATGAGAATCCAGTGAGATTCCGAATCGCACTCGTGGAGATTGGAATTCCAGTTTGCACAAGGGCAAACTAGAATTCTCATCTCCACTGGATATTTGTTAGTGAAGATTGGAATTCCAGTTTGTCCTAGTGCAAACGGGAATCCAGTTTCAGTTGAGATGGGAATTCCAGTTTTCACTAGGGGAAATAGGAATTGGGGGAAATAATTGTTCAAAGGTTTATAATTGTTGTTAAAACCATTTCATCTTGAGTCACTCATGACTTTAAGGCAGGTATTGAAATGCAGAAATAAAAATAAATATTATTGAATTGATATAATCGAACAACACAGAGTAATTGCGCACAATAAGGTTTTATGATCAATATCATTAAATCATATCACAAAGTTAAAAGTTTATATATAAAGATGAAGCATGAGATAAAGAGAGAGAGGGAGAGAGGGAGAGAGAGATCAGAGCCGACAGTATTATTGTATTGTATTGTAAAACCATGTTGGGATTTTTGTCCGGGGCTAGAATGCAGACACGCTTCAATCTTGTACTTTTCTTGAGTTATTCAAAATGCATCTTTTTTGTTTGTATCCAAAGATTCAAGATGCTGCTCTAAAAGAATATAACATTTCTCCTTTTGCTCCATGAACCACTCTCTGAGTCAGTTTAGCAGAAAACAAACTGCAGCAAGTCAAAATTTTTAACAGAGTGGAGAAGACTAGTGTTCACTCTTTCTTTAGGACTAGGAGTTCACAAAAGAAGTGAGAATGCCAGACAGATAGACGACTGAGTGAACGTTCAGTAGTCGTGGTTTTACAATACAATACAATAGTACTGTCGGCTCTGATGGCCGAGGCCATCTCTCTCTCTCTCTCTCTCTCTCTCTCACGCTTCATCTTATATAAACTTTTAACTTTGTGATATGATTTAATGATATTGATAAAAAAAAACTTATTGTGCGCAATTACTCTGTGTTATTCGATTATATCAATTCAATGATATTTATTTTTATTTCTGCATTTCAAACCTGCAATGAGTAAGCCTTAAAGTCATGAATGACTCAAGATGAAATGGTTTTAACAACAATTATTTGAACACATTATTTCCCCCAATTCCTATTTCCCCTAGTGAAAACTGGAATTCCCATCTCCACTAAAACTGGATTCTCGTTTGCACTAGGGCAAACTGGAATTCCAATCTTCATTAACAAATATCCAGTGGAGATGAGAATTCTAGTTTGCCCTAGTGCAAACTGGAATTCCAATCTCCACTAGTGCGATTCGGAATCTCACTGGATTCTCATTTCCACTGTGACATATATAAGTGTGACAGGAAAAGAAATCAGCGATTCTGGGAGCTCTATGTAACATAAATATATTCTAGATAAATAAACATTCTTTTCATGGAAAGGGCAGTAATTTGTTATGAATATAACTAATAGATAAGACAATGTTGATAATTAATTGTGCCACTCATAATAGATTCCTGTTTCCCTCAGGTACGTGCATGATCACTCAGTCACTCACACACAAAAAAGCATCTTGGTTGCATGTGATTCATTGATTCTACGCATGACGTTGATTAAGTTTCCTGTTCTGTTGTTTGCGGTTGGTTCCAATCCCAGCCATCATCGAGCTCTCCAGAGCCGTCATTCAATTCGTCGTCTGCCCCGTTCCCTGGCCCATCTATGTACCAGAGAAGTCGGCAGCATGAAGACCGGTCTGAGGTAATGGTAGGAAAGTTGCTGTCTTGGGAGCCGAGTGCTGGTTTTCATTGATTTGTTTGTTGATTTCAAGCAAGGAATGTAACCTGTTGTGTTACTTGGTCTTGCAAAAATTAAAATTTATGCTGGTGTTTGTGTATGTTCTATGCATATAGATTTGTTTGCCTCCCAGGGTCCCGATATCACGTGCAGATCCTGGAAACGCCTGCTGAATATGCTATGCACAATGCTACCCATGATGTTTCTGTTTATGTTGCTGCGTGCGTGCGTGCGTGCGTGCGTATGTATGTGTGTATGTCTGTGGTAGAAACTTTAACATTTGAAGACGTCATATTACATTGACGTCACATTATGACGTACGAGGGTTAGACGTCACGCGATGGAATTACTGAAAGTCTCGGTGATTGTTATTTTGAGCGGGCCGAGACTATTTGGCAGTCGTGTCCATGTAAGTAGGCTACATGCAGACAGACAGATCTAGATCTAGTGTCTCGCTTTCTTGCACAGTTTCACCTATGCTCTTTCTCTGTGTGTGTGTGTGTGTGTGTGTGTGTGTGTGTGTGTGTGTGTGTGTATGTGTGACGGAGTGATTGAGTTTGTGTTACTGTTTGTCGATTTCTTACGTGAGCCTTGATGGCTTCGCCTCTTGTTGAGTCACTTGAGAAAAAGTGACTCTATGTAATCGGTCAGTGTTAGTCTGTCCGGCCGGCCGTCCGGCCGGCCGTCCGTAGACACCACCTTAACGTTGGACTTTTCTCGGAAACTATCAAAGCGATCGGGCTCATATTTTGTTTAGTCGTGACCTCCAATGACCTCTACACTTTAACGATGGTTTCGTTGACCTTTGACCTTTTTCAAGGTCACAGGTCAGCGTCAAAGGAAAAATTAGACATTTTATATCTTTGACAAAGTATCTCGGAAACTATCAAAGCGATCGGGCTCATATTTTGTTTAGTCGTGACCTCCAATGACCTCTACACTTTAACGATGGTTTCGTTGACCTTTGACCTTTTTCAAGGTCACAGGTCAGCGTCAAAGGAAAAATTAGACATTTTATATCTTTGACAAAGTTCATCGGATGTGATTGAAACTTTGTAGGATTATTCTTTACATCAAAGTATTTACATCTGTAGCCTTTTACGAACGTTATCAGAAAAACAAGGGAGATAACTAGCCTTTTCTGTTCGGCAACACACAACTTAACGTTGGGCTTTTCTCGGAAACTATAAAAGTGACCGGGCTCAAATTTTATGTGAACGTGACTCATTGTGTTGTGAATAGCAATTTCTTCCTGTCCATCTGATGCCTCATATAATATTCAGAACTGCGAAAGTGACTCGATCGAGCGTTTGCCCTTCTTGTTAAAGTTTGAAATTAACAGGGTTACTTGTCATGCCATGTGAGGCACAGGGTTGTTGTTTTTGTGCCGTTTAACAGAACTTCAACAAGATCGAACGAGGTATAATATAAGGCTTGTAAGACGGGTTCCCCTGTAGCAGTGACCAGTGTGTAGTGTGATGACTGGCTTACTAGCAAGATCTAGATGTGGCACTTTTCAGCACGTGTATGGGAACGTGTACAGTACGGGTAACGTCATCAAATCTAGTTTTTACCTCACGCTTTTGCCAAGATCTGCAGTATTGGTGGGAGAAAAACAACGTATGCCTTTGGAATATTGGAGACAAAAAGTGAGTCACGGGTGACGCAATATCCACACGTATGCATACAGGTCTTTACTACACGTTCGATCATGTAGAACACTGTACTGTGTTGCAGCCCCCCAACCCGTACCGGGAGGACATGGGCAAGCTGCAGGAGTTTGAGGACACGCTGTCCAAGGAGGCCGACAACCTGCAGTCCATCATCAGGGACCTGGACAGGCTCAACGTCCACCAGATGGTATAGTCGGCCTATCCCTGTCCAAAGTCCTTTTTATGTCGTTGCTTTCTAAAAGTTGATTGAGCCCGGGGTCAACTTTGCTAAGCCTTTTTACTGAAAATTCAGTGCCGAAAGCTTTGTGCGGTCAGCATTGCGGAGTAGACTTTGCGGAGCTCACTTTGCCCATTTCATTTGAGGCTTCAACCTTCACCTAATGATGTTTTGGACTACACAGTCCGGATGGTGCACTAGGTTGTATTCGAACCATGCTTTTTAATGCAGGATTCAACGTAAAAAGTATGGGTCATACGTGAACCATGACATTCGAATAGTTATACACTTTTTTTACACGTCTTTGCGGAGTATGGATCGTACATGACCGACCCTCGCCATATGAATAAGAATAAACACCGTAAAATTACCTCACAAATCTTACATGAGTCGCACACGGCCGACACCATCTGGACTGTGTGCAGTTCAAACTATGTCATTGTTTATTTGCCCGTTTAGAAATATAGTCTGGGGCGGGGATGTAGTTCAGTCGGTAGCGCGCTGGATTTGTATCCAGTTGGCCGCTGTCAGCGTGAGTTCGTCCCCACGTTCGGCGAGAGATTTATTTCTCAGAGTCAACTTTGTGTGCAGACTCTCCTCGGTGTCCGAACACCCCCGTGTGTACACGCAAGCACAAGACCAAGTGCGCACGAAAAAGATCCTGTAATCCATGTCAGAGTTCAGTGGGTTATAGAAACACGAAAATACCCAGCATGCTTCCTCCGAAAACGGCGTATGGCTGCCTAAATGGCGGGGTAAAAAACCGTCATACACGTAAAATTCCACTCGTGCAAAAAACACGAGTGTACATGGGAGTTTCAGCCCACGAACGCAGAAGAAGAAGAAACAAATATAGTCTTGTGAGACCTGGTCAGTTGGAAGATCCTATGGTGTTTGAGGACTACATAAAATCTCAAGCAAAACGTTGGCATAGATTCATAAACTTAGAGACTCTGGGTCGTCCACAACCCAGGAAGCTTTGTGAAGGTGACTATCCGCCTTTTTAAGACATGATTTTCTCAGATTTTTGGTGGTCTTAAAAGGGGGGTTCCACTGTTTAGGCCGCTTGCACAGAAATGTGGGATGCACAAGCTTTGTTTTGTCTCTCTCTCTCTCTCTCTCTCTCTCTCTCTCTCCCTCTCTCCCTCTCTCTCTCTCTCGCTCTCTCTCTCTCTCTCTCTCTCTCTCTCTCTCTCTCTCTCTCTCCCCCTTCTTTCTACTCAGAACTAACATGCAACTGCCCAGATGGTTTTGATTTGATGTGTCATTGACAAACTAATGATTTGCTACGCGCTGACAGGTTTCACGTGTGTGTTTGTGTGTGTGTGAGCGTCCGTTTGTTAGTGTGTTGGTGTGTATACATGTGCGTGTGTGTTCGTGCGGGCCTGGGTGCTTGCGTACATGTTGAAGACGTATGTGTACGTACATATGAGTGAGTGTGCGCTCTCTCTCTCTCTCTCTCTCTCTCTCTCTCTCTCTCTCTCTCTCTCTCTCTCTCTCTCTCTGTCTCTGTCTCTCTCTGTCTCTCTCTCTCTCTGTCTCTCTCTCTCTCTCTCTCTCTCTCTCTCTCTCTCTCTCTCTCTCTCTCTCTCTCGCTCTCATTCTCTCTAACCTAATTGCACTCCTGTGTTTTCAGAGAAACAGCACAACAGACCCAAACAAGCTGGAACAACTGAAGAAGCGCCTGATCCTGTCGTTAGAACATTTCATGCGAATGCTGGAATCCCTCGACGGTCTTCGCTTCGACTCCTCGGACACAGCCTCTCGCGGTCGCCGCAAAGCCATGGTCAATCAGATACATGTACGTATCATTATAGTCCAACCGCTTGTTAAGCCCATCCTAAACCTTCGCCCGCCCGGGTTATCGACTACACACGGAAGTCATCATGGGGCCGTGCGGACCCATGCTTCTCATTTCCTTCTTTGAGAAACATGGGTCCGCACGGCCCCACGATGTTTGTAGTCTGAATATGACCTCTTTTTTGACTCACATGCGAAGCAAAAGTGAGTCTATGTACTCACCCGAGTCGTCCGTCCGTCCGGCCGTCCGGCCGTCCGGAAAACTTTAACGTTGAATATTTCTTGGACACTATTCAGTCTATCAGTACCAAATTTGGCAAGATGGTGTATGATGACAAGGCCCCAAAAAACATACATAGCATCTTGACCTTGCTTCAAGGTCAAGGTCGCAGGGGCCATAAATGTCTAAAAAACAGCTATTTTTCACATTTTTCCCATTTTCTCTGAAGTTTTTGAGATTGAATACCTCACCTATATATGATATATAGGGCAAAGTAAGCCCCATCTTTTGATACCAGTTTGGTTTACCTTGCTTCAAGGTCAAGGTCACAGGAGCTCTTCAAAGTTGGATTGTATACATATTTTGAAGTGACCTTGACCCTGAACTATGGAAGATAACTGTTTCAAACTTAAAAATTATGTGGGGCACATGTTATGCTTTCATCATGAGACACATTTGGTCCCATATGATCAAGGTCAAGGTCACTTTGACCCTTATGAAATGTGACCAAAATAAGGTAGTGAACCACTAAAAGTGACCATATCTCATGGTAGAAAGAGCCAATAAGCACTATTGTACTTCCTATGTCTTGAATTAACAGCTTTGTGTTGCATGACCTTGGATGACCTTGACCTTGGGTCAAGGTCACATGTATTTTGGTAGAAAAAATGTGTAAAGCAGAAGGTCAAGCATGTGAGTCGTATGGGCTTTGCCCTTCTTGTTATATTTAGTCAAGTTTTGACTAAATATTTTAACATCGAGGGGGAATCGAAACGAGGGTCGTGGTGTATGTGTGTGTGTATGTGTGTGTGTGTGTGTGTGCGTGCGTGCGTGTAGAGCGATTCAGACCAAACTACTGGACCGATCATTATGAAATTTGACATGAGAGTTCCTGGGATTGATATCCCCATACGTTTTTTTCATTTTTTTGATAAATGTCTTTGATGACGTCATATCCGGCTTTTCGTGAAAGTTGAGGCGGCACTGTCACGCCCTCATTTTTCAACCAAATTGGTTGAAATTTTGGTCAAGTAATCTTCGACGAAGCCCGGGGTTTGGTATTGCATTTCAGCTTGGTGGCTTAAAAATTAATTAATGACTTTGGTCATTAAAAATCTGAAAATTGTAAAAAAAAATAAAAATTTATAAAACGATCCAAATTTACGTTTATCTTATTCTCCATCATTTGCTGATTCCAAAAACATATAAATATGTTATATTCGGATTAAAAACAAGCTCTGAAAATTAAATATATAAAAATTATTATCAAAATTGTTTTTTCGAAATCAATTCAAAAACACTTTCATCTTATTCCTTGTCGGTTCCTGATTCCAAAAATATATAGATATGATATGTTTGGATTAAAAACACGCTCAGAAAGTTAAAACGAAGAGAGGTACAGAAAAGCGTGCTATCCTTCTTAGCGCAACGAATACCCCGCTCTTCTTGTCAATTCCACGGGCACTGCCTTTGCCACGGGCGGTGGAGTGACGATGCTACGAGTATACGGTCTTGCTGCGTTGCGTTGCGTTCAGTTTCATTCTGTGAGTTCGACAGCTACTTGACTAAATATTGTATTTTCGCCTTACGCGACTTGTTTTTAATTACTTCTCGCTGAAATTTTAGGACATAAGAGCTTTTTAGGTGCCTGAGGCATTCTTAAAAGCTCATTAAAAAATTCCAACTAGTTTCAGAGATATTTCAATCAATCAATCAATATGAGGCTTATATCGCGCGTATTCCGTGGGTACAGTTCTAAGCGCAGGGATTTTTTTTAATTTTTTTTATGCAATTTATATCGCGCACATATTCAAGGCGCAGGGATTTATTTATGCCGTGTGAGATGGAATTGTTTCTACACAATACATCACGCATTCACATCGGCCAGCAGATCGCAGCCATTTCGGCGCATATCCTACTTTTCGCGGCCTGTTATTCCAAGTCACACGGGTATTTTGGTGGACATTTTTATCTATGCCTATACAATTTTGCCAGGAAAGACCCTTTTGTCAATCGTGGGATCTTTAACGTGCACACCCCAATGTAGTGTACACGAAGGGACCTCGGTTTTTCGTCTCATCCGAAAGACTAGCACTTGAACCCACCACCTAGGTTAGGAAAGGGGGGAGAAAATTGCTAACGCCCTGACCCAGGGTCGAACTCGCAACCTCTCGCTTCCGAGCCCAAGTGCGTTACCACTCGGCCACCCAGTCCATTTTTGCAATTAAACAGCCTTCTGGGTCCACACGGACCCACGACCACCGGCGAAGGTTAATTGAGCACGAAGTCGACTTGGCGAAGCTTCGCAAAGTCTTTATACCGAAAACTTGCAGCTACGGCGAAGTACTTTGTATCCTACTTTGCATCAAAAGTTTTCACATGCAATGCTGCGCCGTAGCTCTGCGAAGAAGTTGTTCTTTCTGTCAGAAGAGTGCTTTTTGATTCAGGATGGACGTAGAAATCACACTTGAAAGAGCAGAGTGCATCATTCCCTTGGACTTTAGGAAGCTATGCTGAAAGTAGTTTAATTAAGGGACAAATTCTCGTTCCGGAAACTTCACGAAGTGGACTTGGTCCAGTTAAGGACAGGCTTAAGAAAGGTCCTCAAACTATGTGTCCCTGCCAGTTCCAGAAGACTACTCAACATTTCTCATTTCTCATTTCTCATTACTTTATTGTCCCATCGCTGGGAAATTCGGGTCGCTTCCTCCCAGTGGAAAGCTAGCAGCTACGGAGTCGCGCTACCCAGGTGTCTGCGTGTTTAGGTGTATTCAGCCACCTGCACTTATGGCAGAATGACCAAGGTCTTTTACGTGCCATTGTGATGACACGGGGGTGGGACATGGCTTCCGTCTCTGGGTCTGCACATAAAGTTGACCCGTCCCGATCACAAGTCCAGTGCTCTACCAACTGAGCTACAGGCCTTCATGAAACCATTGTTTCCTTGTATCTTTACAAATACGACAAGGATATGATTCATATAGTCCTGTGAGGTTACCCTCATGGAAATTCGGGCTGTTCCCTGGGGAAAGAGAGCTGCTATAGAGTATATGGCGCTACCCTTTCCTTTTTTTTCCCCTACTTGTGTGTATTCATGTTTCCAAGCCCTGAGACTTTCGCTGTGAAACCATCCAAGAGAAATTCAAGTTTTACGCCCTCACGGCAAAGCCATTAGGGGCATGTTCCCGGGTTTTAACCCGACTTTAGATGAGATACACAAGTGTATGCGTGTTTAGGTGGTATCAGCCATCCGCACTTATGGCAGAATGACCGAGGTCTTTTACGTGCCACTGTGGTGACACGGGGGTGGGAGATGGATACCATCTCTGGGTCTGCACATAAAGTTGACCCGTGTCCGTCCAGGCCCGGATTCGAACCAGCGACCTTTCAATCACAAGTCCAGTGCTCTACCACCTGAGCTACCCGGGCCCCCTGAAACCATCCAATATATATATATACGGGTTGTGTGTCGGTTTCACTCTGTCTGTTTGTCGACAGACTAGACTGTGGACTGGGTGGCCGAGTGGTAACGCACTTGCTCTCGGAAGCGAGAGGTTGCGAGTTCGACCCTGGGTCAGGGCGTTAGCAATTTTCTCCCCCCTTTCCAAACCTAGGTGGTGGGTTCAAGTGCTAGTCTTTCGGATGAGACGAAAAACCGAGGTCCCTTCGTGTACACTACATTGGGGTGTGCACGTTAAAGATCCCACGATTGACCAAAGGTTCTTTTCTGGCAAAATTGTACAGGCATAGATAAAAATGTTCACTAAAATACCCGTGTGACTTGGAATAATAGGCCGTGAAAAGTAGGATATGCGCCGATGTGAATGCGTGATGTATTGTGTAAAAAAAAATTCTATCTCACACGGCATAAATAAATTAAATAAAAATAAAAATAAAAAATAAATCCCTGCGCTTAGAACTGTACCCACGGAATACGCGCGATATAAGCCTCATATTGATTGATTGATTGATTGATTGATAGACTTGATTAGAATAGATCTCTGGTACTTATGGGTCGATTGAGCTGAAATTTGGTGTATAGCTTGGAATTGTTAGTGAAAGTTGAGGCGGCACTGTCACACCCTCCTTTTTGGACCAAATTGATTGACATTTTGGGTCAGGTAGTCTTTGACTAAGTCTGGACTGTGGGATTGCATTTCAGCTTGGAAACTTAAAAATGAATTAATTAGTTTGTTACAGTGGTGCGTAAAATCAAATTTTTGCTGACAGATTTAAAAAATAATTGCATTGTGTTCCGTATCATCTCCTGAATCCAAACATATATTATGCGTATGTTGTGTTTGAATTAAAAACCTGCTCACAAATCAAGAAAATTCCACACATTGACTAAATGTATTATATTCGCTTTACACAACTTGTTTTCCTTTGTTTTTCTTTCTTTCAATTTTCCATTTCTTTCTTTATTTCAGGACTGCATGATTATGCTTTGTTTGTCATAATCATGCACACTTTGTGTTTATTTTTTCTGTTTCAGAAACTAATGGATGAGTGCGAAGAACTGGCATCGTCTATAAAGCGGAAACTGGCGGCTAGTAAATGAATCTTGCAGGGGTGCAAGAACACTAACAGTGTGTGTCAGTACATTTGCCTTTCAGTATGAAAAAGCTTCGAAGCCAGTAAATGATGGCTGTAGTGTTTTAGTTGAATATCAGAAGCGTTTCTAACTTCACCTCGTTTAGCATAGAACTGTCATCAAAGACTCAATAAACGTGTGGCGGTGATAGTGTGTGTCTATGTATATAGCTCAAGAAACTTTCTTGACCTCATCAGAGTCTTATCACTGTTTGCTGAGCAAATTTAATGATCATCTTAAGGGTACGTTCCTTCTCGTGTTTGCAATCACCACTGCAATCTGCTCAGGTTTTCACTTGAAATAAGAGCATTGCTCAACTGAAATATGTGCGTAGCCAGCTATGTTTTAAAAACAGTTACTACGCCAAGCTAAAGATGGCTACGCTTGAACAAATAACCACAAGCATGCAACAGTTCCCTCTTTTTTGTGAGTCCTGGTACTCATTTCTGCTTCCACCTCCATGTAGCGGTCACAAAATGGGTCATAAAACTTCGTCTACTCTGAAAAGGGGCACTGCAGATACTCTCTCATGGGTATTATATGTTCCTGCCTTCTCGTGAAACTTTATTAAAAGTGTCTTTGTGGGCAAGATGGCATTAAAGCGTATGTGGGAATAAATTGTAGACAATGCTACTCTTTTTTTTTTTTTTTTTTTTTGACAATGCTACACTTAAATACTATTTGCTTCACTGAAAATTCCAACATTCTAAATTGCTACGCTTGAAGGAATTACAAGGGTTGGCAGGTCTGTATGTGCAACAGTCAACAGCCCGGCTGCTTCCTCAGTGCAGAATGGGATTTGTTGTTGAATTTATTTGGTAATTGACACCTACGTCAATCTGCTACCTCAATTCAGCCAAAGTTCACACTCTGCGTAGAGCTAGAATGCAGTCACGCTATTGAGTTTTTGTATGTGCCCAAGTGGACGGTTGCTCTTATCCCTTGTAAAAGCCTTACCATTGTGGTGAACAGGATCGTTGACACTGGAAGGAACTCCGGTGCATTTAAAGTGACCAGCTGAATGTATCAGGGATCAAGGTAACTACCACAGTACATGTAAATGTACCAACATTTTTCTGCTGAAGAAAGCCTTGTCGGGTAAAAGTGTGTGATGTAATATGCAGCTGTTTGAATGCGTAAAATAATCGTTTTATTGTGGCCGTCATGAATGCACCGGTAATTTAAATGCCTAGGTCTCTCTCTCTCTCTCTCTCTCTCTCTCTCTCTCTCTCTCTCTCTCTCTCTCTCTCTCTCTCTCTCTCTCTCTCTCTCTCTCTCTCTCTCTCTGTCTCTCTCGCTCTCCGTGCCAGTGTATTATAAGCCTATGCCAAGGACTACTGCCTATGCACATCTATACAAACATGCAAGCAAAACGCTACCCAGATCTGATATTTTGCACATCTTGGTTCAATTACTTTCATGTTTGATGCTGCATAATTAAACTGTTAGTTGTCTTTTGTTAACTAGGTATTAGCATCCGTCCATGTATCAGGGTTAATGTCATAAAATGTGTATTATTGTAACAACTCTTTGTCTGACGTTGTTGAAGTAACAACCAAGTTAACATTGTTGAAAGATTTGTATGTAACATATAGACATGTGAGAGACCATCATGGTCATAACTATTTACATGTACTATAAAGTAATTTCAATACCCTCCGCGGGTTAGGGGGAAGAATTTACCCCATGCTCCCCAGCATGTCGTAAGAGGCGACTAACGGATTCTGTTTCTCCTTTTACCCTTGGTTTTTTTTTTGTTTTTTTTTTCCTTTTACCCTTGTTAAGTGTTTCTTGTATAAAATATAGTCAATTTTTGTACAGATTTTAGTCAAGCAGTATGTAAGAAATGTTAAGTCCTTTGTACTGGAAACTTGCATTCTTGCAAGCCCCTGGAGCAAATTTTTGATTAGTGCTTTTGTGAACAAGAAACAATTGACAAGTGGCTCTATCCCATCTCCCCCCTTTCCCCGTCGCGATATAACCTTCGTGGTTGAAAACGACGTTAAACACCAAATAAAGAAAGAAAGAAAGTAATTTCAATGGGGTCAAGGGGTCAAATAATGATTCAAAATGAACCAGTTTTTCAGTAAATGTGAGATAGATAGTACAGAATGTAAGATTAAAGGGAATACTACATGTCTTTCTGTTATATATATACAAGGTTTTCACATTGTAATAATTGTATTTTCAGATATTTAATGTGTGTGTGTGTGTGGGTGTGTCACTGAGTGCGTGTGTGTGTGTAAGTATTATGTGTGTGTGTGTGTGTGTGTGTGTGCGTGTCACTGAGTGCGTGTGTGTGTGTAAGTATTATGTGTGTATGTGAGTGTTTGAGAGGGTGAATGTTTGTGTGTGTGAGAGAGAGAAAGAAACTCAGAAAGAGGCTTCCTTCTTTGCAATTTTTAAAAGTTCCGTGTAATTTGTACAAGATGCCACTGTACCTATTTCATAAAAAGTGCTTGAGTCGGATAACTTGATTATATCGGGGGGAGAGGGGATGCAGACAGACTGGTGATAGTAATTAATTTGTTAGTGCAGACATCTTGCTGTGCAATTCTGGCTTATATACACAAGTCTGTTTTGTGGTCATAGCAACCAAATTAAGCGCGAAAAAAAAATCATTTACAGAGATACATTTGTTACATAATAAACATTATAGTTATACATGGGTCGGACCAGTTACACATTTTGCTTCAGATAATGTCAGAGTTCATGTAAAATTACAAAAATTACTATTGAAGGCGGTCCTTGATAAATGAGAATTGAATTATAGCTGTATAGTGGGGTTTTGTCTACCAAACTTGCATCATGGTTGTGTGAAATTGTACAACTGATGTGTATGTCTGAAGGAAGTTCTTTTATCTTTGTCTTAATTAGATGTTAAATACTATGTCTTTTGAAGTCACAAAGTAAAGATACTGCGGAACACATCAAGGCTCTTTGTTGTGGCTGGTGCATGTGTGCTCATGATGGGTGGTAGTTCATGAGTAAGCAGTATGTAAGAAATGTTTAGTCCTTTGTGCTGGAAGCTTGCATTCTCCCAGTGGGGTCATATATTGTGCTGCGTTGCAGGCCCCTGGAGCAGTTTTTTGATTAGTGCTTTTGTGAACAAGAAACACTTAACAAGTGGCTCTATCCCATCTCCCCCCCCCTTTCCCCTATCCCATCTCCCACCCTTTCCCTCGTCGCGATATAACCTTCGTGGTTGAAAACGACGTTAAACACCAAATAAAGAAAGAAAGAAAGTTCATGAGTGTGTGTGTTAAGAGTGTGTGAGTGACATGTGCCTCTGTGTGTGTGTGTCAGCGTGAATGTGTGTGTGTGAGGTAGTTCAGGAGTTTGTGTGCCTGTGCATGTGTAAACGCAAATTTTTGACATGCTGTGTACAAATAATATGTACAGTTTACATTTACATAATACATATAGTTTACACACATATATACACAACACGCACATGCACACACATAATGCACTCCCATACAGGTTTCTTCAATATTTGAACAAAGTGGGGGACTGAAAAAAGCATAATATTGAAAGCATGCCAGTTGTTTTTACAAAAGAAAGAAAACAACAATCTTCATTTAATTTGTTTTATTTGCCAGTTGTTCTGGATCTGGATGGTTATGTTTGTTGTTGTTGTTAATGTTGCCCTTCTTTCTTTTCTACTTGTTTAAAAATGAAAATTACTATCTCACACACACACACACACACACAGGCTATGTTTTGTAACCAACGCATTCTAAGGAATTCTTGGCAAGTCCACTGCTCACAAAACATCAACATCAGCGGTCCAGGGGAGATCATCCTCGGGTTACGCTAACAAAATGGCGTCGGCACTTCGGAAGGTCGCTCCGGCGTTGATTCAAAGGGCTGTTTGCAAAAACAGCGCTCCTCTTTTCTTTGCAAGGTATGCAGAATAACTAGAGCGAGAGAATTGTGTTTCCATTGTTTGATTTCATCCATCTAGACATTAATTCTGCTGCACAAACATGGTGCAGAGCTTAGTCGCTCAAGGACGTTGTGTAACTTGTTCTAACTCTTAACTTAAGGTCTAAGCAACGTTAGAACTTCACACTAGAGAATGATAGTTGTGTAAAGTAGATAACTTTCACACTCTTTTAAAAAAGAAAAAATAGAGCTCCTTACGAAAAAAATTCGTATTGGGTTATGTTGAACTTTCGCGTTGTAAATTCAGGAACGTTTTTCTAATTTCTTCTTCAATCAAACTCAACTCAAAGGCTCAGAATCTGAATTTCCAGAACTTGACAATTTGTAAATCACTAAATGTAAGCATAACAACTTGATTAACAAGTCATTTTAAAGGCATACTAACGCACTCCCGTGTTTACAAAGTGTAGTTTGCCCACAATCGATGTCAAACGCACCATAAGACCATATAATGACGATACGTCACCATGCGCGGACCATAATACATGCATTACAGCTTGTTCTAGCCTCTGAAAAAGTGAGGATGTCAACAAAGCCGCGGTGTTCTCTCCCTTGCATCAACGTTACATGTGTTGCCAAATCTATAAATAGGACGATCCAGATCAAAATGAAAATTCAAATATCTCAACATTTAAGGGGTCCTAGACCACAATATTTTGCAGGGAACTTAATTTAGTCTGTCTCCAGCTGTTGGTAAAGCAATTAGCGTGTATAGTCATCGAGTACATATGGCTTTAAGTTTGCCAGCGCGTCAAAAAAGACAGCCGCATTGGACCTGAGTACATGCATTTAGGTTTTGTTCCATGAAGTGATAGGCATACACACATGACACACACACACACGTACACACACACACACACACACATACACACACACACACACACACACACAGACACACACATAGACACACACTCACACACACACGCTCTCACAGTCACACTCACAAACACACATGACATATAGGCCTACACACACTGACTTTTGCAGAAATAATTTTCTGAAAGTGATAGACTGATACTGCTGTTAATTAAAGATGCATAGTCATAGTGTACAGCAATTACTGACTGTGTCTGATGGTTGCCTTACAGAGGGGCAGGAAAAGTATGGCAGCCCGACAAGGAATACTTCGACCAGTTCAGTCTGCCGGTCATGTACCCCGATGAAAACACCTCCAGCTGGAAACTGCCAGCCTTCAACGGTTTGTTTGTTGGACACTTTATTTTATATCCATCTGTGCTTAGAATAACTTTTATTTCCTCTTCTGTTTGTCTTCAACTTCAAGTTAATCCACTTCAGTCTACCTTGTCATGTGCCTTGATGAAAAACAGCTGGAAACTGTCCATGCACTTTTAACGTTTGTTGCTTGACATATTGGTTTTTGTTCTTGTTTGACTTCATTAGTTATTGTCTTCACATAAAGTTCAACAAGTAAACTCCGAGGCGGGCATACTTTTTTGTGCGCTTATAAGTTATATGTATGTCTGTCTGGAGAACTTCGGATGTTTTTATGTTTTGATTGTTTACAAATTACATCTATAGTGTTTTTAAGAGGAGACAAACCAATCATTTTCAATCTGTTGTTAATTTTATGGATAATAAATTAATTGTTTTATGTCTTGAAAATATTGTACATGTATTTTTAGAGCATGCGGTGGTGCGGGAGAAGCAGGTGCAGAACATCACGCTGAACTTCGGCCCCCAGCATCCCGCCGCCCACGGTGTGCTGCGTCTGGTGCTCACGCTCGACGGAGAGGTCAGGCAGTATTCATAAATTCAAATTCATTGCTCATGCTGTTGCTAGATGTTTGTTAACCCGTATTGTTGGACCTACAGTTGGATAAAAAGTGATGTGGCTGGCTGTAAGGCCTCGTCAAGGAGTGTAACTCTGCTATTTGTTAGTAGTCATTTTGAAGAAATAATTAGCATCCGAAGCATACAATTATTTAATTCACAAAATTACAGTGGTCTGGTTGTCCTGAATCAATTTTGAGGGGAGTACAGATTAAAAAAAAATGCAGTGTTTAAGGGGAGAGGTGGCACGAAAAATGAAATCTGAATATTTGTAAGTTTTCTTTGAAGTTTAGGGGTACTTTATAGAAAGAAAGCATAAAAAAGCACCTGCATGCCCATTTTTTGACCAAGCAAGTAATATTTTCACAAAAAAATACCAATTTCTTCAAAAAAATACGAAAATTACACACCACGCCCCATGAAATTCAAAAGACATTTTTGAAGCTACAGGCTTCAAATGCAGTGAAAATTACTCCCAGATATCAGTTTCAGACTTATACAGAGCCATTTTGACCAAATTACCCCAGTTCGAATTCAGCAGCATAAATTGAGAGATATAAATTTTTGCCCCCAAAATACCCTATTAGGCTTATATTATATTCTCTAAAAAAAAATTTTGATGGGTTTTACAAAAACCGCTCTGTAAGAGTCTGGCAAAATCAAATCTTACTCCTGTAAAAAAAAAATTATAACTCTACCACAAGTAGTTCTGACGAAATATCATTTCCCGCGTTGATACCGTCCTTGAAAACCCATATTCAGAGAAAATTGCATTTGAAAGTTTGTAAAGTGTTTCTTTACACATTATGAAGACACATTGCTGAAAAAAGAGTCTGGGTGTGTTCATGTAGTGTTCCGAGTCTTCTTCAAATGATGTTGGTACTTATTCCCCTCCATCCCCCATCAGTCCAGCACCGTACACCTCCCCCTCCTGGTCTTCTCGCTGCTCCAGCTGACGTTGACGACCAACACATCTTGCCCTACGAGCTGCTACAGCGGCCACATCTGTTGCTCTCTCCGCCTTCTGGACCCTCACCTTATCTTTTTTGGCCAAAGCAGAATGAGTAAGCTCAGTAATTGGCAAGCTCATGTGGTCCATGACCTGTGCCAGTGCAAAGTTGCCTCTGTTGAACTTTGCGACAGCCTCAGCGGTGGCTGCTTCCACCCGGTCTTTCCCAACAAAGACTTCTTTGGGGCAGTGTCCCCACATGACATTGTGGAGAGACTCATTACTGTTCTGAGTCTTGCCATGGGCCACGCGCTTGAGAAGAATGGGATTTGTCATTCTCCTGTAGATGGGCAGAACAGCATGTGATACTTCCCTGGACAAGGCAGTGCCGTTGTGCCCTGCGTGTGGAGGTGGTGGTTGCCCTTCTGCCCTGGCTCTTTGAAAAAAGCACCATGAGGCTGGCCCGGCTGGACATCTGTCGTGGTGAGGGTCCTCGTCAGTTGAAGTCACATGGAAGAAAGTGGCCCAGATCGCCTGCTCCATGGCTTGCTGATCTTCAAGGTTGTTGAGGATCGCGCTACGGAAGTAGTTTTGCAAGCGTTGACACTTTTCCTTGGTTAGTCGCCCCTCCCCTCTTCCACCAAGCCTTCCATCCTTTGATGCCTTGCGGAGAGCTGTGCCCATTCTCTTGGGGAGGTGGTTGGTACATTCCAGCTTGGTGATGGGACGTGTGGGACCGTAGGGCTGAGCTGCAGCCAGAGCATTGAACGCTGTGGAATCTCCGTCCGACAGCATAGTTCTGTACCTGAGGTTGTGACGCTCAACAGACCTGCAGCATAGAAAAATTAAAAAAAACTTAGTGTAAAGTACTGGCTGGATAACTACTGTCTTGAAAAAAAATATGAAAAAGACTGGGGTTCATGGGCCAACAAGGTCCTGGTGAGATACAGACGCAGACCCACGAATGAAAATGATTTTGGATATTACTTTAGTGAAGAGTATCAGGAGGCCTCTCCCAGCAGAAAATACATACATGTATTATTATTACTGGAAAGTGTGCCAATTTACATTGGCTTGTGTACTAAGTGTGTATAAAGTGATCTTTTCATAGAGGGTGAACATTTAACTTGTACTTGTTAGAATATATATGTATACATACACACATCTCTCCCTCGCTCACACACACACACACACACACACACACACACACACACACACATACACACACACACACACACACACACACACACACACGCACACACACTGACAATGAGTTTGATCCCAACTTGTTTGGGACACTTTTTCTTTTCAATAGAAAAGTTGTCAGGTTTCCTCTGAAATTTGCAGATTCAATAAAAAATTTCCCAGCCTAGCTGATCCTTTAGGACATTGTGAACATTTAATGATTTATCAACAAAAGAAAATGTATTTGTGAAGGGTTTGTGGACAGTGTTTTGTTGCAAAAATATGTGCTTCTGTGTTGTGTTTTGTTGATCTTCATCTTTCTTTGTAAAGAAAAAGAAACACCCACAATGTACCATGCTTTATACAATTTTAAATAAAATTTACTTTTTAGCGCAACCTTATTCATGTTGTCTTATTCTGTATTTGAAAATAAAGGATATAGGGAAGAGTGTATAGGCTATTAGAACAATATTCTTACCTTCCCCACAACTCCAAGGCTGTGTCCCTCTCCATAGACTTGGCAGATCCCTCATGGTTAATGCTGCAGTCAGGGTGGTGAAGCTGCTTCCACTGTAGTTGCTCGGCAGCGGTCATCCCCTCTAGTTTTTCTTTGTTCATCGCACATGTGTGACAGTATGTGGATTTCACACAGAAGTCCAGCACATACCCAGTCAGAACATCAACAACAACGCCAACTCCATAGTGTGAGGAAAATCCTCTCTTGTGCCATGTACCATCAAAGGCCACATCCACCCAGAGAATGCCATCATCATCTTCCCAAGCACCGTCTTCCTCGCCATCATCATTCACAGCATTCACTCTGCCTTGAGGAAATGTTTCCCTGTAGGCTTCCCTCACAAACTCCACTGTTTCGTTAAGTGTGGCATCTGTAGCTTCCACAATGCTGGCATTGACTCGTTTGTCTATGCGATGATAGGAACTCTTGTTCATCGCTGGCATTCCAAAGACTGTGCACAGTTTGTCCACACTGGAGTGTATAGCACAATCTCTTTGTTCACTTCAAAGGGAACATTTTGTCTGTGGTTGAGGTTGTTTTCTCTTGGCGACGAATACTCTGTGCGTGAATACTGGCAGCTGTCGCAACACAGCACTAGTTCTTGTGACAAGCCCATCGAGTCACCAACTCGAATTGTCACATGTCCTGCCTCGCACTCCGGGCACTTCACATCAGAGAGAAGCGAGTTTAACTGACTGTACTCGGCAAAACACCACGAACGGCGATTTAGCTCAGCTGGTGGTTGAGCATTCGGGTCGATGCCTGCACCACTAAATCTCCTCAGTTTCGTCGCCGAAGCAGAAATACCTTCGATTTGAGGCTGATTACGGTTTACATCGCCCAAAACTGGCCGAGGTTCGACTCCGAGTCGATTCGAAACATACGCGTCACCACTATCTCTCAAAACAACTGTCTCTGCTCTGCCAACTTCAGGCGCGTTCTCGTCGCCTGCTGGTTTTTCCTTCCTCGTTGTTCGAGCATCTGAAAGCTGATTCTTCCTTTTGCGTTGGGAAGATCCTTGCGAATTTCGGAGTAGACATTGCTGGTGGATAGTTGATATTGAGTTACGTGGAATCGACACTGTGTTTACAACGGATAAGGCAGTTTGCGCATGCGCGTCACTGTGGTCATTGACAACGACCAACCAGAGAAGTTTCTCAAAGGTTAGAGGTTGTTCTCATGAATATTCATATTACTGTCTGAAAAAGTTGATGCGCGATCCGGCCGTTGTACGGAAATAACGGACTGTTCATGTCTATTTTTAACGTTCACAGAAAACGGGAATTCCCACTCAACCGTTCGATGTGTTACTGCCAAGCTTATTCGGGGAATCGTGGTTGTTGCAAGGACTTGAAAACATAGATTGTTCAGCAATTTCTCACACTTGCAGCACTCACACATGTACACATACTTTGAAAATCACCACTTTATTGCAAAATAAACGATGAAATTGACAAAATAAACAACACACAGTGATTCTATGATGTTCAAAGTACCTGAAAAAAACAAAAACCCAAAACACGTTTTTGAACAAATGTTTGCTAAAATTCCGTGCCACCTCTGCCCTTAAAACATGTACCAGATGAGCTATTTTCATAACAGCCCAATCAGAAAGAATGACGGTGAATAAAGTAAGGTAAAAAAAACAAAATAGGTGTGGTTAAGGTAACATAGCCCCCAAAAAATAAGGTAGGAAGGTAGGCAATCACATTTTTTTTTTCTTTTTTTTTTCTAATGTGTACAAATTAAACCTACTTGACAGGGAAAAATAATTAAATAAGTGTGCGACTCCAGCGCTTTCGCTTTCACTGCGTTTTCTGCACTCGTTTTCTTGTTTTTGTGTGTGTTTTTTTGACAAATGTAATAAAAAGTTAAAGGGTCGGCCCTTAAAAATAGGGTAGGTCGGGTTACTGTAACCACACCTATTTTTTTTTTAGGCCTAATGTGTTGTGTTGATTACAGACTGTGGTTCGTGCTGACCCCCACATTGGACTGCTGCACAGAGGGACAGAGAAACTCATTGAGTACAAGACCTACACACAGGTACGCACAGCTTTTCATCTTAAGATTTGTGTGTCGGTCAGTGAGAAAATGAGAGAGATCATGTTTGTGTGTGTTTGTATGTGTGTGTGTGTGTTTGTTTACAGAGAAACTAATTGAATACAAGACGTACACACAGGTACACACAACTTTTCATGATAAGATGTTTGTGTATGTCAGTGTTAAAAGTGATTGTGTGTGAGTGTATGTATGTGTGTCAGTGTGTGTGTGTATGCACATGAATCTAATTTTTCATGTGTGCTGTGCTGATATTCTCATTTCCATGTTCGTTTTTCACTCTGTGTGTGTAAGTGTGTGAGCGCATGCATGCGTTTACATGAATTTATTTTTGCATGTGTGCTAGCTCGGCTGATATTCTCATTTCCATGTTCGTTTCCCACTCAGTGTGTTCTTCTACTTCTAGCATTAATGAGTGTCTCCAGCTTTAACCTAACAGTACCGCAACCTGCAGCGTGTGTGAACTGTTTTGTGTGTGTGCAGGCATTGCCGTACTTTGACCGACTGGACTACGTGTCCATGATGTGCAACGAGCAGGCCTACGCTCTGGCCGTGGAGAAGCTGCTCAACATCGAGATCCCCCCACGAGCCAAGTGGATTCGCAGTGAGTCTCACATTCCTGTTACTAATTGGAGAATAGCTTTTTACACACCTTTTAAGACATCCACAAATCTGAGAAAATCAGATCATAAAAAGGAGTGAGTCTTAAAATGGGGGTAAAATTTACAGACGTTATGAACAAAAAGTCTGAAAAAGTAAAGTCCTAAAATGATTTCTTTTCCAGTATTTTACACCCACACCACACCACACCACACAACAACACAACACAACACAACACAACACAACACAACACAACACAACACAACACAACACAACACAACACAACACAACACAACACAACACAACACAACACAACACAACACAACACAACACAACACCACACCACACCACACCACACCACACCACACCACACCACACCACACCACACCACACCACACCACACCACACCACACCACACCCACACCACACCACACCACACCACACCACACCACACCACACCACACCACACCACACCACACAACACAACACAACACAACACAACACAACACAGAGTAATATTTGGTTATTGCGAACACTGCTTCAGCTTTTGTTGCAATCAGAAGGTAATGTCAGTTTGTGAAATAATACCTTTACTTTAAGTGTGAACAAATATGAGTACTTTTGTTTACTTGTGTTGCAGCCCTGTTTGGTGAGATCACACGTATACTGAACCACATCATGTCTATCGGTACACACGCTCTTGACATCGGCGCCATGACACCATTTTTCTGGCTCTTTGAGGAGAGAGAGAAGGTCTGTGTGGTTTCTTCAGCTCTTCTACTCCTCCCCCATTCTCCAACCCCACTCCCCTGACCCCATCTCCCCTGACCCCATCTCCCCTGACCCCATCTCCCACCCGTTTAAAAACAAAACAAAAACTGTTATAATTCGGAATTTTCTAAAAAAAAGTAGTTTTGGGCTCAAGAGTCTTTGGGTGTCGGAAGAGTTATTTCCCCTCAGACATGCATAACATGTACAACAGCAAGAAGCTGAATGGGATTGAATTTGACCAACAGTAGAGACGACTCTGGAAAGGGCAACCCTGCAAGGGGTGACGTTATGCAAAGCATATTCAGCCATTACTTGCTATAACAACCTCTAGATTGACACAGTTTTCTGATACGACTCTGGAAAGGGCAACCCTGCAAGGGGTTCAGCCAATACTTGCAACCTTTAGATTGACACAGTTTTCTGATACGACTCTGGAAAGGGCAACCCTGCAAGGGGTGACGTTATGCAAAGCATATTCAGCCAATACTTGCTATAACAACCTCTAGATTGACACAGTTTTCTGATACGACTCTGAAAAGGGCAACCCTGCAAGGGGTGACGTTATGCAAAGCATATTCAGCCAATACTTGCTTTAACAACCTTTAGATTGACACAGTTTTCTGATACGACTCTGGAAAGGGCAACCCTGCAAGGGGTGACGTTATGAAAAGCATATTCAGCCAATACTTGCTTTAACAACCTTTAGATTGACACAGTTTTCTGATACGACTCTGGAAAGGGCAACCCTGCAAGGGGTGACGTTATGAAAAGCATATTCAGCCAATACTTGCTATAACAACCTCTAGATTGACACATGTTTTCTGATACGACTCTGGAAAGGGCAACCCTGCAAGGGGTGACGTTATGCAAAGCATATTCAGCCAATACTTGCTTTGACACAGTTTTCTGACATAAGCAACAGGTTTCCTTTGTACTGTTTCATATTTGTTCAGTGCAACAATTGTGTAAGCGGTCACCCAAACTAGCGTTGCAATTGACGCATGAGACTGAGAGTTGCTTGGCATCGCCTAATATGGGATAGGCCGTCTGAAGGCATAGCATTACGTGCACAATTAAGTTCAGTCCCATAAAATTGTAACCCAAGCCCTAGCGGGTTCGTGTCCTCATTAAAAGTTCATGAAATTAAGAGTTTTTAATTCTGGAATTTAAGATGTGTCCATTTTTCAGAAGCAGCTAAAAAGTTATTTCCCCCCTTTTCTGCAAATCTTGCTTTGCTTGACATTTATTTGTTCTGTGTAGTTTCATTCTTGCTGACTGCGTTGTATTTATTTTCAGATGATGGAGTTCTACGAGAGAGTTTCGGGGGCACGTCTGCACGCCGCCTACGTCAGGCCTGGAGGTGTGGCACTGGTGAGTCAGTGTGTGATTTGTTCAGCTTACTCACGTTCCAAGCTATGGTAGCGTAGGCTGGCGATGATTTCTGCATCATGGTGTAGGCGGTAAAGAGTCCCTTTCAAAGCCAAAATGAACATAAGACAGGCAATTACTGCAATGTTATCTTGCAACTGGACAGTATGGGATTGCTTGATTAGTTGATAAATTACAAAATGCAATCATGAAATACATTGCATGTGGTTGGTTGAAAAATGCAGCAGATAGCTTGCAGTAAGGAGAAGCCTTGAGGGTTGTCAAATACAGTCTTGTTATTAATTCAGTGTTGTAGGCTGTGTGTTTGGCTCAGCAAGTTCATGGAGACTTCTGAATGGCAATGAATGAGTGCTTTGAATGCTTTCTTCACAATAAAATACAAAACAACTTTATACATTACAATATAATACATGTACAGTACAATACAACTATATCGTCTGCTTTGTGGGTACAAACAGAAATGTTTGTTTTGGTTGGTCACACTGGGTGAATGAGTACAGTGGACATTGGATCACATCACAAAGTATTTTCCTGCACTGGCTTCATTTTCAATGACTGATGGTGATTAAATTACATATTATTACCCAACTCACATATAGCAATTAACTCTAGTTCAGTGCTGGTAACGCTGTACGCGTTCCCCTTGGTAACAAGGGAGACCACCCTAAAAAAGAGTGATCCATCCCATAATATCAGACCGATGTCCGGTCCAACATCCGTATGCGTGCGCATACGCCGCCATTTGTATCATTCTCTCTCAGCGGTTCAACTGGGAAGGACGCTCCTGATGTACGCTCCTGCTGTCTTCAGCATTTTGTCTTAGTCTTTGGCTTTGGCATCTCCCCTTGGTCGTCGCCTAACTGTTCACCTTTACCTACGCTGTGTGGTGAGATCTTTCCGTTTTGTTATAACTTTAGCGACGTTTTTCGTCGCTCGTTTTGTACTTGTGAAATTTTTCTGAAATTGTTTTTCTTTGAAATTTTTCGTGAGTTCTTTCGCTATGGCGGAGGCTGCGCTTGTTGATAGCGCCAAAAGGAAGCCTAGTTCGAGGCAGGTTTCTGACGATACGCCTCCAAAACGTAGCTCTAGGAGAGAGAAGGGCGCAGGAAAATCCGCGTCTGTTTCTTCTGATTCAACTTCTGTTAAATCTCCCGTGTTAGCAGACGTCAGTTTAACTTCCGGTCAGGCTTGTTTACGTTCTGGCAAGAGTGGTGTTTCGGGCAAAGCTTCTTCTTCTTCTGCTTCTGCTTCTGCTTCTGCTTCAACTTCAGATGGCTGCCCTGGGTTAGCGCCAACTGAAGTTGCGTCTTTATTGTTGACTTTGAGCGCTCAAGTTTCGACACTTGCGTCGGAATTATCTTCCACTAGGGAGGAATTACGAGCGCTTCCGTCTGGTGTTTCTGATGTTCTCTCCTTAGCACAGGTACGGCAGTCTCCTGCAGTTCCGGCTTCGACTTCCGCTTTGCCTTCGGCGACTGTGACTCGGGCGGATGTCCATGCTTCGCAGGATGGGAGTACCAAGTTGGTGTCTCTCCTTTATGGGACACCAGTTCAAGGTATGTCTACACCGCTTGCCGGTGTGCGAGCTCAGGGGGCTCTCTCTGGCGTTGGTAGTCGTGAGAGTTCCCACGAGCAGCGAAAGGACGAACGCCTCCGTACGTCTCTTTATGAGAATATCGGCGACCGTTTTAGTCCTCTTCCGCCCGGGGGGCAGGAAGTGGTCGGTTCTGCCGACGATAAACTGTCTGATGTTCTGCCTCCTGGCTCCGAGCTTGATCTCGAGTCGGAGTGTAGGGCGGAAGACGGGGATGCCTCAGTGGTAGAGGATTCCCAACTGAATTTGCCCGTGAAGCTGTCAGCCGCAGTGGCGCTGGCGGCGGAAACGGCGTTCAGATACTTTCCGGAAGGGGTGGTGAAGGACAAGGCTCAGCTTCACCCACCTCGTTCTGCTTTTGACGATTTCCGGAGTGCTCAGGAGCAACGGCCTCGCTACCGCTTCCGGGAATCGTCAACTATTGCCTATGAAATGGCTAACGTCTTGTGTGGTAAACGCAAACCGGCGGTGCCGTTGTTGGTTCAGCACGGCGAGGCCCCGGAAGACGTTGTCTCTTGGCTGGCTCAGCCTGGGGCTCGGGCTGCTTCCGGTGTTCCGAAGTTCAAGCTCACCCCTTATCCTGTGAATCTGATTGACTCTTTTGCCCTGCCGTCAGGGGCACTTCCGGTGACGCCGGAACTTGCTGCTTTGAGAGAGGACGGGTACAATAGGGATAGAGTTGTCCCATGTACTGACGGTTCTCTCACAGCTGTGGAGGAAGTTGGAAGGTCTTTGCTGGAGCTCACGTCCGTGTCGGAGTCTCTGCAAAGGTCTTTATCCAGATCGATTGCCACATCTCTTGATCCTTTTGAATTTCGGTTTGATGCGTCGCCGACAGATGTTTCAACACTGCTGGCTACTCTGGGCAAGGTGACTAGAGAACAGGTTACTTTGTCTGCCCGGCTGTATACTCACGCGGTGCTTTCAAGGAGATCAGCCTTCTTGACGGGGTCCAGATTTCGGGACACCGCGACTGTGGAGAGGCTGAAGGTCTCTCCTTTTGCTGAGGGGTCTCTCTTAGGGCAGGCGTCTTTCGATGCACTCCAGAAAGAGACGCAGGACGCGCGGGATGTAGCGATCGCGCGTTTGGCTTCACAGGGCTTCCAGAAGCCTCAGGGCAAGTCTCAGACTCAGGCGTTTTCTTCTGCTAAGCCTCAGACGTCTTCGTCAGGTGGTGGGAAGGCCCAGAAGCAGTCATTCTCCTCCAGGGGTAGGGGGCGTGGAGCTCCATACCCTAAGAGGGGTCAGTCTTTCGGGGGTTCCAGGGGGTCGGGGCGTAAGCCTCAACCCCAATGAAACTTCCCCGAACAGCACATCCCGGTGGCTCCCGCGCTAGTTGTAGCGGGCGGCCCGTCCAGGGCCCTTTCTTCCTGGCTGCAACTGGTGGCCAGCAAGTGGGTCACGGGGATAGTGTGTTCTGGGTTCCGGCTTCTCTGGTCAGGGCAGAAGGCTCCCCTGGTCAGGATAATCCCGCCCTGCAGGGCGCCAAAGGATTTGGTGGCACGGAACGCGGTCCAGGAGGAGGTCTCGGCTCTGCTGCTCAAGGGAGCTATAGAGGAGGTCTTGGACGCGCGGTCCCCGGGGTTTTACGGCAGACTTTTTGTAGTGCCGAAAGCCTCGGGGGCGTGGAGGCCGGTGTTAGATCTTTCTCCTTTGAACAAGTTTCTGAGAGTAATCAAGTTTACCATGGAAACTCCAACTTCGGTTCGGGAGGCCTTACGGCCGGGAGATTGGGCAACGTCGATCGATCTTACAGACGCTTACTTTCACGTCCTCATACATGTCGCGGACAGGAAGTGGCTTCGCTTCCCTTGGGGCGGCAAAGCTTACCAGTTCAGGGCTCTGCCGTTCGGCCTGTCTTTAGCTCCGTGGATTTTCACGATTGTGGTCAGGCAGCTTTGCGCTCTTGTGAGACAGGAAGGCATCCGTCTCAGAGCATACCTGGACGATTGGTTAATCCTTCACCAGAACAGGGGGCTTTGCGAGGCTCATACGCACAGGGTGCTGAGCCGGGCGGCGCAGCTGGGTTTCTCTGTCAACCTGACAAAATCCGAGTTGGAACCATCCCAGACGTTTACTTACCTGGGCATGGAATTCGACACGCTTCGGTGGTCTGTCCGTCCGTCTCAAAGGCGGATCGACAAGCTTCAGGGTCTGATTCGGTCTCTCTACGGAGAGAATCACGCCAGTGCAAGGGTTCTGACTTCGGTTCTGGGTCAGATGGAATCCATGGCTTCCCTCATTCCGTTGGGCAGGGTTCACAAGAGGCCTTTTCAGGCCTCCCTGCAGTCAAGGTGGGATCAGACATCCCAGGACTGGAGTGCTCCGATCGCACTGGGAACTTGGTTTCAGCAGACCACAGGTGTTTGGCTTCTTCCGGATTTGTTCCGGGGTGTTCCCATTGTTCGTCCACCGCCGGAGAGAGAGTTGTTTACGGACGCATCTCTGACGGGGTGGGGTGCTCATCTGGACGAGCACATGGTTTCGGGAGTTTGGGATTGCTCTCAGGCCTCCCTACATATCAATGTACTGGAGTTGGAGGCCGTTTCCCTGGCGCTTCTAGCGTTCAAGCCTTTTCTAGAGGGCAGTCATGTACGTCTTCACACCGACAACATGTCTGTGGCGTCGTATGTGAACAAGCAGGGGGGGACTCGGTCTCACAGTCTTTCCGACATTGCATGTCGCATTCTCAAGTGGTGTCACGCCCAGCACATTCTGTTGTCAGCAGTGTACTTGAAGGGCAGTCTGAACGTCCTTGCAGACACTTTGAGCAGAGGGGACAGGATTGTTCATTCAGAGTGGACTCTCACACACCAGTCTTTGCAGCGGCTTTGGTCGCAGATCGACAAGCCCAAGATAGATCTCTTTGCGACGAGGTTTTCGGCGAGACTTCCTCTCTTTGTGTCCCCCTTCCCGGATCCTCTGGCCTGGAAGGTGAATGCTCTGGAAGTGGATTGGTCAGATCTTCCGGCGTATGCCTTCCCTCCGTTCTGCCTCTTGGGCAAAGTCCTCAGGAAAGTGGACTTAGAGAAACCAGCGCTGGTTCTGGTCGCTCCTCTGTGGCCAAGCCAGCACTGGTTTCCCGACCTACTGCGTCTAGCAGTTCGGCCCCCGATCCCTCTCGCCCTGAAAAGAGGAGATCTCGTGCAGCCTCGGTCAGGCGTTCAGCACGAGAACCCACAGATCCTGGCCCTTCACGCGTGGATTCTGTCCGAAGCGCTTTGCGTAGGGCAGGGGCCTCTTCCCCTACTCTGAGATTCGTCGGACATGCACATAGAAAATCGACTTCTTCGGTTTACTCATCGCACTGGGCCTCTTGGTCTAGGTGGTGCGCGCTTAACGGGGTTAAACCTCTTTCTCCTAGGTCTATTCATGTAGCCAACCATCTGTCTTGGTTGGCTGATCAGGGGGCTTCTCCCTCTTCTATTAGGGTCCGGAGGTCGGCGATCTCTTCGACCCTCGCGCAATTAGGCCACAAAATTTCGCTCGGAGGGGTTATCGCTAGTGTTATTAAGGGGGCTGCCCTTTTAGCAGCTCGTTCAAGATCGCTTCTCCCTGCATGGGATTTGTTCCTGGTCTTACGTTTCTTAGCCTCGGATGAGTTCGAGCCTCTTTTGTCAGCCACTTTGGCCGATTTGACGCGTAAGACTGTGTTTTTAACGCTTCTCGCTACTTCGAGGAGAGGTAGTGAGGTGCACTCTTTGTCGGGTTTAGACAAGGATATTGCGTTCGAGAAGGATGGTTCCATTTCTCTCAAATTTGTTCCCGGCTTTCTCGCGAAAAACCAGAAACCTGGCCAGCTTTCTCCAATCTTGCGCATTCCACCCTTGAGCAAGATTTTGGCTCCTGGAGATCCCGATATTGCAAATTGTCCTGTGAGAGCTCTCCGATGTTACCTGTCTCGAACTCGGCCTGTTAGGTCAGAAAGTCAAAAGCTTCTTTTCATATCTTTAAACACGGCTAGGTGTAAGGATATAGCGAAGGTGACTCTGGCCAAATGGATCTCCACTCTGATCAAACGAGCATATGCCTGGTGGCTAGTGCAGTCGGGTGATGTTAGGGCAGTGTTGCCTCTCACTGCGGCTAGAACCCATGAGGCGAGAGCCTGGGCATCCTCAGTGGCAGTTCTTCGGTCCGGCAAGCTAGCCGAGGTACTGGAAGCTGCGTACTGGCGCTCTGAGGACATATTCGTCAACTTTTACCTCAGAGACGTCGCTTCTGTAAGACAGGATGGAAGCTCCGCGCTGCCTGCCATGGTAGCGGCGGGACAAGTCCTGCATGCCTAGTTTTTGGTAAGTACCCACCACCTATAGTAGCAATCTGCTATATGTGAGTTGGGTAATAATATGTAATTTAATCCAAAATTTTAATAATAAATTTTCATTTAATTAATATACTTACCCAACTCACATCGTTTAAACCCTCCCGCCTCCCCGCTGTGGTGGTATTGGGTTCTAAAAAAGTAGTGAGTTGGGCTTCGTTCGAATGATACAAATGGCGGCGTATGCGCACGCATACGGATGTTGGACCGGACATCGGTCTGATATTATGGGATGGATCACTCTTTTTTAGGGTGGTCTCCCTTGTTACCAAGGGGAACGCGTACAGCGTTACCAGCACTGAACTAGAGTTAATTGCTATATGTGAGTTGGGTAAGTATATTAATTAAATGAAAATTTATTATTAAAATTTTGGAATATGTCTGTGACAGGACATGCCCATAGGCCTGATGGACGACATCCACGAGTTCATCGGCAAGTTCGGTCAGCGTCTAGACGAAGTGGACGATCTGCTGACGGAGAACCGGATCTGGAAAGCCCGCACTGTCGACATCGGCGTCATCTCTTCTGAGGACGCCATGA
The DNA here is from genome assembly GCF_037325665.1 of Littorina saxatilis. NCBI lineage: Eukaryota > Metazoa > Mollusca > Gastropoda > Littorinimorpha > Littorinidae > Littorina > Littorina saxatilis. Next base: position 56,394,610 of record NC_090252.1, read on the forward strand.
ACTATGGATTCAGGTGGGTGGGGGCTGTGTTTGAATTGTTCAGCTATTTGGTAGAAATAAGTGCTGATGTGTCAGATTGTTCATCCCTCAGGTGAAACAGTCCCTGGTAGAAGATAGGAGGGTGGATATTGAAGAAAGGGGCATGATTAAAACTTTTAACAATTGTTTATTTTTAATAGTTCAATTCAGTAATTATTTTTCCATGAAAGGACTGTGGTTTTCATGAAATAAGGCTTCTCCAAGGAGAGGAGACCTCCTTAAAAAGGATACCTGTTTCCTCTTTTTGAAATGACTATATGTCATTACAACTGCTTTCCAAGGACACTATATCTGCTTCTGAGGGTTTTTTTAGTCATATTTTTGTCTATATTGCCTCCGCAAGGTTCTGCCTTATTACGCATACAACCTTTTGGACCCTTTTATTCCAGACCATTCTTTCTGTTTTCATGTTAGGGACCGTTAGTTTTGGAGCACAATGATGTCGTTTTTGTTGTGTTTTCAGCGGTGTCATGCTGCGAGGGTCCGGCATCAAGTGGGACCTACGCAAGGTTCAGCCCTATGACGCGTACGACCAGGTGGACTTTGACGTGCCCATCGGCATCAACGGAGACTGCTACGACAGGTGTGTTAAGGCTTGAGGCATTACTCTCTGTACATTTGATCCCTTGTAAGACGGGCGCAGTGACGTGGTGGTAAGACGTCGCCCTCCTAATCGGGAGGTCGTGAGTTCGAATCCCGGTCGCTGCCGCCTGGTGGGTTAAGAGTGGAGATTTTTCCGATCTCCCAGGTCAACTTATGTGCAGACCTGCTTAGTGACTTAACCCCCTTCGTGTGTACATGCAAGCACAAGATCAAGTGCGCACGGAAAAGAACCTGTAATCCATGTCAGAGTTCGGTGGGTTACAGAAACACGATAATACCCAGCATGCCTCCCCCGAAATGGGCGTATGCTGCCAGAATGGCGGGGTAAAAACGGTCATACACGTAAAAATCCACTCGTGCTAAAAACATGAGTGAACGTGGGAGTCTAAGCCCATGAACGAAGAAGAAGAAGAAGAAGATCCCCTGTAGATTTTGATGAAATGGTCAGCTAGGCGCCATTTTTGACTGAGCTGATTTGTTGGCAGTGTTACTTCCCTTTTGTTGGCAGTGTTACTTCCCTTTTGTTGGCAGTGTTACTTCCCTTTTGTTGGCAGTGTTACTTCCCTTTTGTTGTCTTCATTCGGGGTGCTAACATCCTTTGTTTCTTACATGCTGCATCTTTCTTTACAAAGTATGGGACAATCGCCACCCATATCATTCAGACTGTAGTCCTAAGAGTGGTCTGGTGAAGATTGAGGTGTAAGGTGTGTATGTACACCTACGTGTGTATGTTTTGTTTTGTCAAAAATCAAATGTTCCAATAACTAATCTTTCTTGTTTTTTTGATTGTGTTCAGGTACCTGATTCGTATGGAGGAGATGCGTCAGTCGTTGCGCATCATACAGGAGTGTCTCAACAAGATGCCCGAGGGAGAGGTCAAGGTCGACGACAGCAAGGTCTCGCCGCCCGCTCGCAAAGAGATGAAGGTACGTTCTGTGCTGCTTGAACATGGACATTTATTCCCCTGTGGTCTATTCCCAGTTCATCTGCGCTAAAACATTTCTTTATTTGAGAGAAGGTATTGTTGCTTTGTATTTAATGTGAGTGTGGTGTGTTTGCAGGAGTCGATGGAGGCGCTGATCCACCATTTCAAGCTGTTCACGGAGGGCTACCAGGTGCCGCCAGGATCTACCTACGCTGCTGTGGAGGCTCCTAAGGTCAGAGGATTATAGCTGTGTATCAGTGTACATTGGAGGGAGGGGGAGGAGAAAGCAAGAGATGATAGCTTCATATCAGTGTACATTGGGGGGGGGGGGGGGGAGGGGGCAAAGCACAAGAGAGGGGATGGGATGGTTGGGGAATGTCAACCATAGTGGAATGAGGTCATTGAAGATTTGGGATCTGGGGTGATATGCAGGACAAAGTGCTCAACTGGGTGGGAACCAATTGCTGGGTGGCTTTGAAATTTCTTCGAGCTAAATTGACCCAGTCCTTGGTTCTCACCCTGTTGGGCTCTTTCTTGTTCCCACACACACACACACACCCACACCCACACACACACACACACATGCACGCACGCACACACACACACACACACACACACACACATGCACAGATGTACGCACACACACTCACACACACACACATGCACAGATGTACCCACACACACTCACACACACACACACACACACACACACACACACACACACACCTACCTCCGGTATCGGACAGTATCAACAAACTGTGCAGATAGGACGAAAAAGCTTTACAGTGCAAGATTAGGACTCCCTGTCTTCTGCTGACTGTCAAAAAGACAGGGAGAGGTTTCAGACAGCACCAGCAAGCCCTTAGCACCACTAGACTTTTGATGACTGATAAAAGTGTGTGTTTCACAGGCAGTTTGGCATGTACCTAAAATCAGATGGCACCTACAAGCCGTACAGGTGCAAATTTAAGGCGCATGGCTTCTATTGACTGATAAAAGTGTGTGCGTTTCAGGGAGAGTTTGACGTATACCTGATTTCAGACGGCACCAACAATTGAGCCGTACAGGTATAACATTAAGATGCATGGCTTCTGTTGACTGATTTAAGAGTGTGTGTTTCAGGGAGAGTTCGACGTATACCTGATTTCAGACAGCACCAACAATTAAGCCGTACAGGTGTAACATTAAGATGCATGGCTTCTGTTGACTGATTTAAGAGTGTGTGTTTCAGGGAGAGTTTGGCGTGTACCTGGTATCAGACGGCACCAACAAGCCGTACAGGTGTAACATTAAGATGCATGGCTTCTGTTGACTGATTTAAGAGTGTGTGTTTCAGGGAGAGTTTGGCGTGTACCTGGTATCAGACGGCACCAACAAGCCGTACAGGTGTAACATTAAGATGCATGGTTTCTGTTGACTGATTTAAGAGTGTGTGTTTCAGGGAGAGTTCAGCGTGTACCTGATTTCAGACAGCACCAACAAGCCGTACAGGTGTAACATTAAGATGCATGGCTTCTGTTGACTGATTTAAGAGTGTGTGTTTCAGGGAGAGTTTGGCGTGTACCTGGTATCAGATGGCACCAACAATTAAGCCGTACAGGTGTAACATTAAGATGCATGGCTTCTGTTGACTGATTTAAGAGTGTGTGTTTCAGGGAGAGTTTGGCGTGTACCTGGTATCAGACGGCACCAACAAGCCGTACAGGTGTAACATTAAGATGCATGGCTTCTGTTGACTGATTTAAGAGTGTGTGTTTCAGGGAGAGTTTGGCGTGTACCTGGTATCAGACGGCACCAATAAGCCGTACAGGTGTAACATTAAGATGCATGGCTTCTGTTGACTGATTTAAGAGTGTGTGTTTCAGGGAGAGTTTGGCGTGTACCTGGTATCAGACGGCACCAACAAGCCGTACAGGTGTAACATTAAGATGCATGACTTCTGTTGACTGATTTAAGAGTGTGTGTTTCAGGGAGAGTTTGGCGTGTACCTGGTATCAGACGGCACCAACAAGCCGTACAGGTGTAACATTAAGATGCATGACTTCTGTTGACTGATTTAAGAGTGTGTGTTTCAGGGAGAGTTTGGCGTGTACCTGGTATCAGACGGCACCAACAAGCCGTACAGGTGTAACATTAAGATGCATGGCTTCTGTTGACTGATTTAAGAGTGTGTGTTTCAGGGAGAGTTTGGCGTGTACCTGGTATCAGACGGCACCAACAAGCCGTACAGGTGTAACATTAAGATGCATGGCTTCTGTTGACTGATTTAAGAGTGTGTGTTTCAGGGAGAGTTTGGCGTGTACCTGGTATCAGACGGCACCAACAAGCCGTACAGGTGTAACATTAAGATGCATGGCTTCTGTTGACTGATTTAAGAGTGTGTGTTTCAGGGAGAGTTTGGCGTGTACCTGGTATCAGACGGCACCAACAAGCCGTACAGGTGTAACATTAAGATGCATGGCTTCTGTTGACTGATTTAAGAGTGTGTGTTTCAGGGAGAGTTTGGCGTGTACCTGGTATCAGACGGCACCAACAAGCCGTACAGGTGTAACATTAAGATGCATGGCTTCTGTTGACTGATTTAAGAGTGTGTGTTTCAGGGAGAGTTTGGCGTGTACCTGGTATCAGACGGCACCAACAAGCCGTACAGGTGTAACATTAAGATGCATGGCTTCTGTTGACTGATTTAAGAGTGTGTGTTTCAGGGAGAGTTCGACGTATACCTGATTTCAGACAGCACCAACAATTAAGCCGTACAGGTGTAACATTAAGATGCATGGCTTCTGTTGACTGATTTAAGAGTGTGTGTTTCAGGGAGAGTTTGGCGTGTACCTGGTATCAGACGGCACCAACAAGCCGTACAGGTGTAAGATCAAGGCACCTGGCTTTGCTCACCTGGCAGGACTGGAGAAGGTGTCCAAGAAACACATGCTGGCTGACGTCGTCGCCATCATTGGTCAGTTATGCTAGCTCTGTGTGTGTGTGTGTGTGTGTGACCTAGAAAGAGAGGATGATGATGATGATGATGATGATGATGATGATGATGATGATGATGATGATGATGATGATGATGATGAAACTTTATTTTACATGCATAAAGGTTCAAGACTATGCCTTTTCTTACAACCTGTACAAGTAAAATAAACAAAACAAGCAAGCAAACAACAAAACAAAATACTTGTAAAATAACACACATACAGAGAGTGGTATGTCTGTGTGTGTGTGTGTGTGTGTGTGTGTGTGTGTGTGTGTGCGAGCTAGCGTGCGCATGCATGTGTGTGTGTGCTTCTCTGAGAGAGGTGTGGATTGATTGATAATTAGTTTTAACGTGCTCTTAGGACCAATTGGCCTATCTTGGGACAAGAGGTGTGGATGCAGGGTTCGTACAGGTCATGGAAAACCTGGAAAGTCATGGAATTTGATTTTTAATTTTCCAGGCCTGGAAAGTCATGGAATTTCAATTCAAGTCATGGAATTTAACAAAAATAAGAAAGAAAAAAAAATTTACCTTTAGCACGCCAGCGGCTATTTTCGTCGCCCAGCCATTCCCCCCTCCCCCCCCCCCCCCCCCCCCTTTGCCAGCCAGCAGCGATTTGCGTCGCCAGCCCAAGGCTTGTTCATATGACCAACTTCTCGTTCGTATTTGCATACGAGAATAACGGTATTTTTTTTAACGGCGCTTGAGCCAAAGCGAGGCTCACTTCCTTCGGTTATCTCGTCGTGTCGTCTGCGCTGCATTTGAGTCGGTTTCGTCGAAGTTTTCTGCTTTGGTTTTTGCATCGATAAAGTACTTCAGCGCTTCGAGAAGCAAGATGGAGGATGATGAGTTTGAAACTTTCTTTCGAGTTGACAGTTGTTTCTTGACAACAAAAAGTATGCGGAATTGGAACGAATTACCAAGGAAGATCTTCGCAATGAACTGTGTATCGCGGTGAAAAAAATGACAGTTCGTCAAGTCACAGTGACGGTTACGAAACGCAATTTACGAAAGTGCCGATGGATACAAACAGTGGCTGGTCCAGTCACAGGCGGAAGGTATCGTTCACTGGACCACTACTTTCATAGAAAGACTTTCTATGAAAGTAGTGGTCCAGTGAACGATACCTTCCGCCTGTGGTCCAGTTTAGTGAAATGACAGGACCAGCAATCATTATCGATAATCTGACTGCGTAGCAAATGCTTGACTTGCTTGTCGAAGAGACACTGCGTAGAAACTGACTCAAATTCAGTGCAAAGCAAGCCAGTGTCAAAACTGGCAGTGAGAAGACGTAAAAGGTTTGCGTGTTCGGAAATGGCGACCTGTGGATCTAGTCATGGAAAATGTTATTGAGGCTCATGGAAAGTCATGGAAAAGTCATGGAATTTTGTTTCTAAAAACCAGTGGGGACCCTGTGGATGTGTGTGCTTCTTGGTGGTAAAAGACAGTAATACATGTATGTGCTCCTCCATGCATGTGTGTGTGTGTTTGCTCTTCCTGGAGAGAGAGAGAGAGAGATAGTAAGACAAAGTGATTGTGTGCATGCTCCTTTGCATGTGTATCATGCTTGTGATTTTAAGAGTGTTTTGCACATGATTGTGGCCATGTGCATATTGTCACTTTATTGCCTGCTAAATAACATGTTATAACAGCCTAATTTGTAATGCCCTCTGTATACTTATTACTTCAATTTGCAAAAATATTGACTTTCTTTCATTGTTTCAGGTACTCTGGACATTGTGTTTGGTGAGGTGGACCGATAATACAGCAGTGGACAGATAAACAGAGAGGAATGACCTTTCGTTGAATTGAAGACACATTAGATACCTCGTCAAATGCAAAGGAGATCTTCTGTGTGTTAGTTAGTGCACCGTTCTTTTGTTCATTGTAAATTGGAAAATGACACTGGTTCAAGGGAAAAGGAGATAGTGATGTGTGCGTGTGAGTGCTTTGGAGGGGGCATAAGAAAAAAAAAGCAATGGCAGGAGGAAGGCATAAATTGAGTAAGACAGTAGAAGACAAGCCAGAAAGCCGACAGGGTTACAAACAGGTGTGTTGGTTCTGACGTAATACTACAGAGAATTACATGGGATTTGAACATTGTGAAGCGGTACCATGTTTCTGTATTTATATTTGCCACATTTTTTGTTTAGTTTTTTTGTTTGTAATTTTCTATCACTTTTAACTGATATTTCAAATATGCTGGGTGTGATAACTCGGTTCTATTTGTGTAGCAGGTTTGAAAAAATTGTGTTTCTTGTGTAAAGGTGATGATAAATTAGATAATAGTAGAATAGAAAAAATTGAAACATACTCTTGTGTTAGCTAATTGAAATACATGTATTATGAAGTTACATTTCCCAAAAACAAAAGAACTCATTACTTAGGATAATGTTTTGAGTAATAACAGTCAACATTGTTTGAAAAACAGTCAACTTGTGTGTTGATAGGCTGGTCATTTGAAGAGATTGAGAAGTTGTCTTTCTGTAACTTGATGTACATCTCAGATTGTCCTTGAGATGTCTCCTACACAATAAAGGCAATTTAAAGAGTGTTTATCTTGAAGTATTCCTGTTATATGTGTGTGTGGGTGTGTGAAAGAGAGAGAGTGTGTTTGTGTGTTTATCTTGAAGTATTCCTGTTATATGTGTGTGTGGGTGTGTGAAAGAGAGAGAGTGTGTTTGTGTGTTTATCCTAAATGCTTTCTTTTACATGTAAATATTTCTATTATATATATATATATATATATATATTAAAGGCACAGTAAGCCTCCCGTAAACCATCACAGAGCTCCCCGAGCGTCTACATATACAGTACAAGCATACTTCCATTTGAACGCTCACCGAACGGGAACATCCTGGCTGCTTTCTGTCGAGCGTGAGAAATGTTAAAAGAATTTATTTTCGTGGACTTGGTCCTCTACAACAATGGCGCCTCGTTTTGGTGCTGGACGGCTGTTATGAATATTCAATACCGGAAATCACGCCCGGACAGTAAGCCTCCCGTAAACCATCACAGATACTGTCAGGCTTTTACACACAGTACAAACACCCTTCCATTTGAACGCTCACCAAACGGGAACATCCTAGGTGCCCTACGTAAAGAGCGAGCAATTTTTGAGTCACTTGAGAAAAAGTGACTCTATGTAATCGGTCAGTGTTAGTCTGTCCGGCCGGCCGGCCGGCCGGCCGTCCGGCCGGCCGTCCGTAGACACCACCTTAACGTTGGACTTTTCTCGGAAACTATCAAAGCGATCGGGCTCATATTTTGTTTAGTCGTGACCTCCAATGACCTCTACACTTTAACGATGGTTTCGTTGACCTTTGACCTTTTTCAAGGTCACAGGTCAGCGTCAAAGGAAAAATTAGACATTTTATATCTTTGACAAAGTTCATCGGATGTGATTGAAACTTTGTAGGATTATTCTTTACATCAAAGTATTTACATCTGTAGCCTTTTACGAACGTTATCAGAAAAACAAGGGAGATAACTAGCCTTTTCTGTTCGGCAACACACAACTTAACGTTGGGCTTTTCTCGGAAACTATAAAAGTGACCGGGCTCAAATTTTATGTGAACGTGACTCATTGTGTTGTGAATAGCAATTTTTTCCTGTCCATCTGATGCCTCATATAATATTCAGAACTGCGAAAGTGACTCGATCGAGCGTTTGCTCTTCTTGTTAAAGAATTAATTTTGCAGATTGTCTCGAACACTTTTTGGACCCATCCTGAACTCAGGTCAAAAATGAGTTACTTCCCTTCGGGTCTCATTCTATCGATGTAAACTGGCGATAGCCGTGGATCGATGATTATCAGAATGTTTTTGGACCGTGGTGCGTTTTTGCGCTAGATCTAACTTTTAAAATCTAAATAATAAATTGACAGCTTGTTACACAAACATTCTTTAATCATAAAAGAATTCTTTTTTCATCAAGACAAGATCAGTACAATTCGAAATGGGGAAAGCCTTGAAAAAAGAAAAGCCCGGAAGCAGGGTCACGCAAGGGTCGTAGCAGACGACGGTTTATGCATATCGCCGTTCCTCTCAACAGTCAAAAGCCATCGCTAGAGTTCTTGTGAACCACAGCTGTTTGTTTCGTGCATAAAAACGTGCTATTGTAGATAAGCTCACATCGAGTCGCATTCAAATTACTAACTAACGACTACATTGTGAAAAAGGGAAACTGGATCACACGGGTTCACGATGGCTCAGGGGTAAGATAAACCACGCAAAAATAAATTCTTTGAAAATTGTTCGCTCTTTACGGAGGGCACCTAGGACTGATGTTCTCAAGCGGTGAGTGTTTAAATGAAAGGGTGTTTGTACTGTGTGTAAAAGCCTGACAGTATCTGTGATGGTTTACGGGAGGCTTACTGTGCCTTTAATGTGTGTATGAGAGAGCAAGAGTGTGTTTGTGTGTGTTTTTATCCTAAATGCATTCTTTTACATGTAATATTTCTATTATATATATATTATGCGTGTGTGAGAGAGCAAGAGTGCGTTTGTGTGTTTCTCCTAAATGCTTTCTTTCACATTTAATATTTCTATTATGTATATTTCAAACAGCAGAAATTAATATGTAAGCGCCTAGGGCTATATCTAGATTAGGCGCATAAAAATGATCACAATAATAATAATAATGTGTGTGTGCGAGAGCAAGAGTGTGTATGTGTGATTATGTGTGTCTGAGAGAGAGAGTGTGTGTGGGTATTTTCTGTCTGCTGATCATAAGGCTACCTGTTTACCTCCTTCACTTTTCATGGAAACTATCGTGTGAACCACAGATGTGTCCAGTTTTTTACAGGGGATAAGACCATCCTTACAGTCAACACACACCGAATCTCAACAGCCTGCATTTTCTTTTTTCTTTATTTGGTGTTTAACGTCGTTTTCAACCATTCAAGGTTATATCGCGACGGGGGAAGGGGGGAGATGGGATAGAGCCACTTGTTAATTGTTTCTTGTCCACAAAAGCACTAATCAAAAAATTGCTCCAGGGGCTTGCAACGTAGTACAATATATGACCTTACTGGGAGAATGCAAGTTTCCAGTACAAAGGACGTAACATTTCTTACATACTGCTTGACTAAAATCTTTACAAACACTTAACAAGGGTAAAAGGAGAAACAGAACCTGTTAGTCGCCTCTTACGACATGCTGGTTAGCATCGGGTAAATTCTTTCTCGTCCCAACCAATATGGGACTCCCCCTAACCCGCGGGGGGTAACAGCCTGCAGGCTGGTTCCTCTGCAGTGTGGGGACTGTTTTCATGAATTCATTTCACATTTGTGACACTCCACCACGAAATGAATCGCATGTCACCTCGCGCGGTTCTGCGCTAGGCTTAATATATTAAGTCCGGGGAGTGTCTGGTAACCGTGTGTGGGTCACCTTAGTCACAGGCTTATAACTCAAACAGTTTTCGCTCTTTTCTAAAACGGTTTTCACCACTGGATAGAGCATAAAAAACTCTTCAGGAAAATGTAAAAATATGAAAATCATGCAAAGGTGACATGCGACTCATTCCGTGGTGGAGGCCGGTCACATATTAACAATGACATAGGCTATATATCAAAAAAACAAGCACACACACACACACTCTCTCTTTTTCTCTCTCTTCTCTCTCTCTCTCTCTCTCTCTCTCTCTCTCTCTCTCTCTCTCTCTCTCTCTCTCTCTATATATCATTGTTACTTTTGCTACCTTTATACTTCATAGTTTTTATTTAGTTAATCTATAACTTTTGATTTGCTTTTGAATGTTACTTATTACCATATGTATGTTTCGTCAAATTCGTAGTGTCCATATACTCTTTTCATGTGTTGTTTTGTTCTCGTCTTTGTTTGCAAGGACAGATTGTAAGACTAGGCAACGCCTAAAATCTCCATCCTTCTGTAATAAAGTTTAATCAATCAATCAATCAATCAATCTCTCTCTCTCTCTCTCTCTCTCTCTCTCTTTTTCTCTCTCTTCTCTCTCTCTCTCTCTCTCGCGCGCGCGCGCGTCCACACCGCTACACACATGTACACACACACACACACATATATAAAACTAAAGAAATAATTCAGTGAAGATAAACTCTTAAATCTGCTTTGCTTAAGACACACATGTACACACAACACCCAGCTAGGGTGTATATTTTGTATAGGCCTATGTGACCAGTGGAGGGGAGCTCTTACAACATGTACAAGGCACGACAGATCTGAGCCTGGTTTCCAGGATCGTTACACGAGAAGGAATCAAAACCTTCACATCTTCCACAGTGGAAGACACCCAAATTCAAGACTCTCCTTACCCCCCGCGGGTTAGGGGGAAGAATTTACCCGATGCTCCCCAGCATGTCGTAAGAGGCGACTAACGGATTCTGTTTCTCTTTTTACCCTTGTTAAGTGTTTCTTGTATAGAATATAGTCAATGTTTGTAAAGATTTTAGTCAAGCAGTATGTAAGAAATGTTAAGTCCTTTGTACTGGAAACTTGCATTCTCCCAGTAAGGTAATGCATTGTACTACGTTGCAAGCCCCTGGATCAAATTTTTAATTAGTGCTTTTGTGAACAAGAAACAATTGACAAGTGGCTCTATCCCATCTCCCCGGCCCTCAGTTTCCCGTCGCGATATAACCTTCGTGGTTGAAAACGACGTTAAACACCAAATAAAGAAAGAAAGACTCTCCTTCAAGACCTAGCTTTTTCAGATTTTGTGTTAATACAATCTGTAAAATTACCTCTACTTTAGACAACCCTTTAAAAGGCTAAAATACAACATTGGTGATTGTTGGACTCACTGTTATGAAGGGCCGCAACTCTTCCAAAGCTAATTAAACCATCAGAGAGTTATTTCCCACATTCGTCTAGATTCCACTGACTATTCTGACACGCACGAGCACCGTTCGCATACAAGACAAGAGAGTATGGGGTACAAAATGCTCCAACACCAGCTGCGCTGCTCTATGTTGTCTTTTATTTTGTATCACACTCACATTGGTTATGCATGGGTGCAACCTGGAAAATTCCAAAAACCGGCAAAAGTTGGGGTCCAGCTTTTTTAGTAGTAAAATGCAAACAAAAAAACCTCTCCTGGAACAAAAACATCGGCAGCCGATGAAACCAAAAACCGGCTGCCGGCGTGTAGCCGGCAGAGTTGCACCCATGGTTATGGCACAGAGAAACACTCTTACATTGTCAAACGACACACACACACACATACATACACCTTGGCACACATACACACACACACACACTTACAAGCCACTCCCCACACACTACACACTTTAACCATGAACAGCACAAAAGAGTCTACAAAGGCACGGCAATGAGTCACGTTCCCAAAGTTGCGTATATACGTGGCTTATTTATATTGGCCCATTCAGATATATGTGTGCGTTCACTGTGACACACACACACACACACACACACACACACCATAGACCTATATGTCCCTGCACACACACACACACACACACACACACACACACACACACACACACAGAGTTTTATTACGGCACAAAAGTGCCTACAATGGCAAGGCTCTGTGTCACTCAGTGTTCCCCAAAGATGCATAAATGCGTGACTTAGACATACTTGCATAGTCAGATCTGATGACACACACACAAACGCGCGAACGCATATACTCACTTCAGTTTGCTCTCTCTCTCTCTCTCTCTCTCTCTCTCTCTCTCTCTCTCTCTCTCTCTCTCTCTCTCTCTCTCTCTCTCTCTCTCTCTCTCTCTCCCCCTTTCATGTAGACGTTCTGGGCGAGCAATAGGGAGGGGGAGGGGGGGGGGTGGTTTAAGGTTTCATGGACCTTGCGTTCCGAATTAATTTTACATCAAAATCAGTGCGCCCGGGCCCTGTGAGGATGAATGCCTCATTGTACTGGACTGATGGATCGGAGCCAGTTAATTAGTTATGTATCGATTTAACACTGTATTTCCCTTCTTTGAGCCATGTGACGTCAGAGGCCGACACAACTTCACATTTAGGCGGCCAGCCGAGACTACAAAATAGTGCATGTTTGTGTGCGTTCAATCCTAAAAACTAAAAGGAATTCTAACCAAAATCGATCGATACATAAATGTTATTTGTATTTTTGACCAAAATATGACATTTTACACAGATCTCGACAGCCATTGTTCACCTCGACCGCGAGCGCGGCCTCGGAAGAACACTGACTGTCTCAATCTGTGTAAAATGTCATATTTTGGTCAAAAATACAAATAATGTATAGTATTGCACCGATTGTTCAGATTAAAAGCTACAGACGGTGTACCCAGCACACGTGGTCGACTGCATGGTGAAAGGAAAAGTCTTTCTTGTTGTAAACGATTCGCCTCACCATCCCAGATCCCAGGCGTTTACATGGTATGAGACCATCCCAGATCCCAGGCGTTTACATGGTATGAGACCATCCCAGATCCCAGGCGTTTACATGGTATGAGACCATCCCAGATCCCACGCGTTTACATGGTATGAGACCATCCCAGATCCCAGGCGTTTACATGGTATGAGACCATCCCAGATCCCACGCGTTTACATGGTATCAGACCATCCCAGATCCCAGGCGTTTACATGGTATCAGACCATCCCAGATCCCAGGCGTTTACATGGTATGAGACCATCCCAGATCCCACGCGTTTACATGGTATGAGACCATCCCAGATCCCAGGCGTTTACATGGTATGAGACCATTCCAGATCCCAGGCGTTTACATGGTATCAGACCATCCCTCCTCTTGGGCACATACCAAAAATCAACAATTTGGGCAATTTCTGTGCAGAGTGGATTTTTTTTAATGATTTCGGATGTCAATCTGAAAAATCAATCCCAATAAAACTGGAAACTTGCATTCTCCCAGTAAGGTAATATATTGTACTACGTTGCAAGCCCCTGGAGCAAATTTTTGATTAGTGCTTTTGTGAACAAGAAACAATTGACAAGTGGCTCTATCCCATCTCCCCCCTTCCCCCATCGCGATAATTATAACCTTCGTGGTTGAAAACGACGTAAAACACCAAATAAAGAAAGAAAGAAAGATCCCAATAAAAAAAAATGTCACTCTTCAACTGAAGCAGTCAGGGTGTTAACTTGTGGTATGTGTCCCAGTGGTGGGGTGGTTTTACAACATGGTAAAAGTGTGTACAGATCTGAGATAATTAGCCGAACGTTTTACGGGAAGGACCGTGCCTTTGATTGAGGTGTCAACTTTTTTTTTTAAATAATAATGTTAATTTTTTTTAGTCCGGGTGTTAACTGTTGGTATTAGTCCAAGTGGAGGGATGGTCTAACTCCATGTTGAAGCCTGGCAAGGTCTGAGATAATCAGAAAAACTGCTTTGACCTTCAATTAGCGTGTTCACTTTAAAAAAAAAATTACAAAAAAATTCAATTCGCAAGTCTGCACAAGAATACCCTGCTACTGTCGCATGAATTTAGTGTTCACAAAATACACTTCATAAGCAGTCGTTCTCATAACCGGATACTCCATTAAAAGCTTATACCCCCATGGGTTGGTGTGGGTGTGGTATCGTCGATAACCTAGAGCCTCCAACTTTGCAAAGATTAGCAGACGTTTCCGGTAGATGGCATCGGTGTCAATGGCGTAGGTGTGAAATTCCATCAAGAGTTGTCGAACGTTGGTTAACTCCCCTTTGTCCAACATGTCGGGAAGGGCCGACCACTCTGAATACTCGATGTCTATTTTCATGATGTCGATAGTTGTCTGCAATAAATCGAAATGTAAACATAAGTCTTAGTTTCTGTCAGTTGCAAGAGTATAAACAAAATCATGTATGTGTTTAATATGTTTGGTACGTACCACACTACTCGTCATAAGAAACTTCACACATGCGTTTGAGGGCAGATCTTTATGATGAGGCCGTTGATCGTAAAACCAATTATATGACTGGAAAGGCCGTTTATTCCCCTAACTTATTCAGACAACAGATTGAGTTTACATGACGCAGTGGAACCTACAACACAGACAAATCTCCAAAAGTTTGAAGGCATTGCGTTGGCGAGTTACTCAAATGTACCATTTTTTGTCTCATTACCCGCTAAAACTTGTGATCGAAAGGTCGCTGGTTCGAATCAGGGCCGGGACGGACACGGGTCAACTTAATGTGCAGACCCAGAGACGGAAGCCATGTCCCACCCCCGTGTCATCACAATGGCACGTAAAAGACCTTGGTCATTCTGCCATAAGTGCAGGTGGCTGAATACACCTAAACACGCAGACACCTGGGTAGCGCGACTCCGTTGCTGCTAGCTTTCCACTGGGAGGAAGCGACCCGAATTTCCCAGCGATGGGACAATAAAGTAATGGAAATGAAATGAAAAATGAAATGAAATGAAAATGAAAATGAAAACGGCTTCAAAAACTGCCTTTTATGCCTTCTGAGAGGATTGACACCTACACCGCTCAGCATGCCATAGCGTCCACGGTAGACAAGATATATGAACAAAACTGACTGTTTTGGGTGCAGATGTAATTGTTCTGTCTAATGACATGCTAACCATGGTTCGATTTAGATGTTCTGATTTGTTGTCGATTTTATCGCGGGAACCTTGATTTTGCGAATTTGATTTTGGTGGGTGTCTGTGTTGTAGGTTCCACTGTATCGACACTACGTCATGTAAACTCAATCTGTTTTCTGAATAAGTTAGGGGAATAAACGGCCTTTCCAGTCATATAATTGGTTTTACGATAAACGGCCTCATCAGAAAGATCTGCCCTCAAACGCGTGTGTTAAGTTTTTTTATGACGAGTAGTGTAGAAAACACAATGGCAGTCACCATATGAAAATTGTATGTCAACAAAATCAGCTATAGAAACACGTCTTGCAACATTGATGCATAGACGACCTCAGGAATTAATCTGAACTATGCAAAGAGTTACAAGGGAAAAAACGCAGAGAATAACATCGTTCCTGAATCGGTCTTGTGTTTGTTTGTTTGTTTGTTTGCTTAACGCCCAGCCGACCACGAAGGGCCATATCAGGGCGGTGCTGCTTTGACATATAACGTGCGCCACACACAAGACAGAAGTCGCAGCACAGGCTTCATGTCTCACCCAGTCACATTATTCTGACACCGGACCAACCAGTCCTAGCACTAACCCCATAATGCCAGACGCCAGGCGGAGCAGCCACTAGATTGCCAATTTTAAAGTCTTAGGTATGACCCGGCCGGGGTTCGAACCCACGACCTCCCGATCACGGGGCGGACGCCTTACCACTGGGCAACCGTGCCGGTATATCGGTCATTGTGTGACCCCCTGTGTACCCCAGACCCCAAAAATGGAAATGTACATATAAATTACAATAATTAAGAAATATAATTGTGAAAATGAGACACAGACGCTCAGTGTACTACAGTGTACCCTGATAGTTCGTTTGTGATCTAACACAACAGTTCTTTATTATTAAAGGCTGACATTGTCCTATTTAATTACTTCCAGGGCTTTTCCCATCGTTGCGGGGATGTATAAATTAAGCTTCCTGCAAAGTTTTAGCTTTAAAGTCCTTACCAATTACGAGAAATAATTAAATCTTTATTGCTATGTTCTCCAGGACTTGGGCTATTTTTAGACCGTCAACACAGACAGTACAGCGTCGCCAATCCCCGCGTGAAGGAAATCGCTCACCTTCCACGTGCAAAACGTAGTGATATTGACACGCCAGATTAGCGCGGTAGCGTATTGTGCTAAGCAGGAAAGCGCGCTTTTCTGTATTCTTGTTAACTTCGCAATTTCCGGGAAACATCCACTTTCACTTTGAGACTGTTTTGTTTACATTCGACACTATCAAAACCACTTTGCAATACTGAAATAATGTTTTCTGTGTTCGAAAGCTACAGCTAATCGTTATTATATCCCCTTAGGTACAGTTTTATAACATTATTGGCACATGTAAACAATAGGAATTAATTAATGAACGCTACGAAAAGGGCAGCCTTTAGGCTGTTTCTACTTCGAAGGCGGAACAAGAGGAGGAAGGGTAAGGAAGGGAAAACTAGGAGAGAGAGAGGAAGGGGGGGGGGGGGGGAATAGGAAGTTGAGGGGGCTGACGGGTGGGGTGGTGAGGGTAGAGGTTAATCAAGGCTGTTCAAATCGAAAAGCATGTTCGCGGGTTTGTTATCCTGCGAGGAATGAATTCTTCTTTAGCATTAAATCATTATATCTGTGAAAATGGTTCACGCTCACAGCAAACATACTCACATTGGTATGCCCCAGCATGGTCTTGATGTCAGTCATACTTTTGATGCTCCCGCCGGTAGCTAGAACTTTGCGCGTGTCGATGTCTGCAGAAAGCGCACCCCCTGCGCCACCGAGGCCCACCTTGAAGAAGCGAACTTTCGGTGACCTCTCGTGATCTGCCATCTTCATTCTGTAACATCAACCAACCCAGGGAAATAGAAACACTCTGCACATAACTCTGACCTCACGTGATCTGCCATCTTCATTGTGCAACATCAACCAACCCAGGGAAATAGAAACACTCTGCACATAACTCTGACCTCACGTGATCTGCCATCTTTATTCTGTAACATCAACCAACCCAGGGAAATAGAAACACTCTGCACATAACTCTGACCTCACGTGATCTGCCATCTTTATTCTGTAACATCAACCAACACAGGGAAATAGAAACACTCTGCACATAACTCTGACCTCACGTGATCTGCCATCTTTATTCTGCAACATCAACCAACCCAGGGAAATAGAAACACTCTGCACATAACTCTGACCTCACGTGATCTGCCATCTTTATTCTGCAACATCAACCAACCCAGGGAAATAGAAACACTCTGCACATAACTCCGTCGGGTTTCTGTGGGTTGTGAAAGAGTGAAGAATCAAAAAACAAGAAAGGGTTTTTTTTTTTTTTTTTTTTTTTTTTGCTTAAACGCCCAGCCGACCACGAAGGGCCATATCAGGGCGGTGCTGCTTTGACATTTAACGTGCGCCACACACAAGACAGAAGTCGCAGCCCAGGCTTCATGTCTCACCCAGTCACATTATTCTGACACCGGACCAACCAGTCCTAGCACTAACCCCATAATGCCAGACGCCAGGCGGAGCAGCCACTAGATTGCCAATTTTAAAGTCTTCGGTATGACTCGGCCGGGGTTCGAACCCACGACCTCCCGATCACGGGGCGGACGCCTTACAACTAGGCCAACCGTGCCGGTATGACAAGAAAGGTAAGTTGTTGGAACGTCGTTATTGACAAAATTACGTTTGTAACGTAATTTTGTCAATAACAACGTTCCAACAACTTACCTTTCTTGTTTATTTTATTCTGAATTTTGGAATGTTGGCAGTCTGTTTGTTTTTGAATTTGTGAAAGAGTGAATATTCTTGCTTTTAGTGGGTGAAACTTTCCCACGTGACATCATAGGCCAGTCACTATTATTATAATAATAATGATGAGTTATATACTTACGTTGGATCGAATGAAAACACGTTACATCCATATAATTTCCCCATGTCGTCATCGAATGAAAAATCAAAGTTGATTCTGGAACAGAACAACAATTTTTAGGGTTAGAGGTAAGTTAATGTTTAATGTCTCTTTTACGAATTAGCAGGAGTTTTTTGTGTGTTTTTTCGAATTACATTTTTTTTCAACCCTGACAAATCACAAAATCCATCTAAAGCTCTTAGTAATTGTAAACATGAATATAAATATGAGTTTTGGTCTGAGTCCAAAAGAAAACATTTCTGTCCGTAATGTCAACACCCATTCTACTTTGGTCTTCTTTAATCTTACAAGCTTATTCTTCAGCATACAAATAGATTAGGTGAAACTGGATCTCTTTGTCTGCAGCATACGAATGTAGAAGCCAGTTACAGACGATTTGATATTCTTATCAAAACAGAAATCAACTTATGTATCGATTAGACATTGGATTTCCCTTCTTTGAGTCATGTGACGTCAGAGGCCTACACAACTTCATATTTGGGCGTTTCAGGTTGACCGAAACTTCAAAGGAACTACAAAACACACGTCATGTGTTTGATTGCATGTGTGTGTGCTGTTCAATGTCAAAACAACAACAAAGTCAGTACCTGAAAGGAATTCGATCGATACATAAATGTTATTTGCGTTTTTGACCAAAATATGACATTTTACACAGATCTCGACAGCCATTGGATTTTTTTGGTTTTATGTGTGTCGTTTTTCCATATTTTCTGTATCTTCTGATCGTGTGTCTGCTTGTCTTCAATAAAATCTTATCTTATCTTATCTTATCTTATCTTAATGATCTTATCTTAATGATCTTATCTTAATGATCTTATCTTAATGATCTTATCTTAATGATCTTATCTTAATGATCTTATCTTATCTTATCTTATCTTATCTTATCTTATCTTATCTTATCTTATCTTATCTTATCTTATCTTATCTTATCTTATCTTATCTTATCTTATCTTATCTTATCTTATCTTATCTTATCTTATCTTATCTTATCTTATCTTATCTTATCTTATCTTATCTTATCTTATCTTATCTTATCTTATCTTATCTTATCTTATCTTATCTTATCTTATCTTATCTTATCTTATCTTATCTTATCTTATCTTATCTTATCTTATCTTATCTTATCTTATCTTATCTTATCTTATCTTATCTTATCTTATCTTATCTTATCTTATCTTATCTTATCTGATCTTATCTTATCTTATCTTATCTTATCTTATCTTATCTTATCTTATCTGATCTTATCTTATCTTATCTTATCTTATCTTAATGATCTTATCTTAATGATCTTATCTTAATGATCTTATCTTATCTTATCTTATCTTATCTTAATGATCTTATCTTAATGATCTTATCTTATCTTATCTTATCTTATCTTATCTCACCCAAATGAGTACACCACGCAGGGCTTGATAGGGCGGAACTCATAATCGTCACACACGTCCCAACCACCATCGGCAGCGGTTCCCATGCGTATCTTCCGGTGACATGCGTAGTCCGTATTGTCTAGATGGCTGGAAAAGATCAGTCAGAATAGGAAGCTATAGCTATAACACTATCAAAAATTACATTGTAATAATAAACTACATCCTTACCAATCACAAACAGAAACGAAGACTCTGGTAGATTTTGTTGTTAACGAAGGCTATGACTCTAAAAGATTGTATTGTACAAATCTTCTTATCAATCGCAAACAGAAATGCAGGCTCTGGTAGATTTCTTTGTTAACGAAGGCTATAACTCTAAAAGATTGTATTGTACAAATCTTCTTACCAATCACAAACAGAAATGCAGGCTCTGGTAGATTTCTTTGTTAACGAAGGCTATAACTCTAAAAGATTGTATTGTACAAATCTTCTTACCAATCGCAAACAGAAATGCAGGCTCTGGTAGATTTCTTTGTTAACGAAGGCTATGACTCTAAAAGATTGTATTGTACACATCTTCTTACCAATCGCAAACAGAAATGCAGGCTCTGGTAGATTTCTTTGTTAACGAAGGCAATATGACTCTAAAAGATTGTATTGTACAAATCTTCTTACCAATCGCAAACAGAAATGCAGGCTCTGGTAGATTTGTTTGTTAACGAAGGCAATGACTCTAAAAGATTGTATTGTACAAATCTTCTTACCAATCGCAAACAGAAATGCAGGCTCTGGTAGATTTCTTATTGATAAAAAAAAATACCCACAACTTTCTCTTTACCCATCACAAACACAAATGAAAGCACTGGCAGATAATATATACTTAAAATAAACGTTCTTCTTTCTCAGGAGTCAAATGTGCTGACGTTATCACTTTTAAAAAGCAAAGAGCAAAGGCAAAATGTGTGTGTAGGTGTGGGTTTGTTCGTGTGTGTGTGTGTGTGTGTGTGTGTGGTTGTGTGTGTGTGTGTGTGTGTGTGTGTGTGTGCGAGCGTGCGTGCGTGCGTGTGTGTGTGTGTGTGTCAGTGTGTGTGTGTGTGTGCGCAAGTGGGCGTGTGTGTGTGTGTGTGTGTGTGTGTGTGTGTGTGTGTGTGTGTGTGTGTGTGTGTGTGTGTGTGTGTGTGTGTGTGTGTGTGTGTGTGTGTGTGTGTGTTCACCTGTGATAAATGTACGTAAGTTCTTTTTTCGTCATGTTTTGTAATTCCTGCTCCGTGGGAAGTCCTGATATCTGCAGATCACAAATTAGAAACATATTTATGTTAATCACGCACCTTATGTTTTGTGATAAAATAAACCCACATGAAAAGAGAGAGAGAGAGAGAGAGAGAGAGAGAGAGAGAGAGAGAGAGAGAGTGACAGACAGACAGACAGACAGACAGACAGACAGACAGACAGACAGAAGACAAATACACAGACACTCAGACAGAGGCAGACAGACAGACAGATAGATAAACAGACAACAGACAAAACAAGTGTTGACCTTAACGGGGTCAAGAAGCCGCCCTTGGTGATATGGGGGTGGTACACGGAGACAGACAGACAGACAGACAGACAGAGGGAGGGAGACTTTTTTTTAAATGAATAAATTATTTAAAAAAAAAATTTTAAGTAAATAAATAAATTTTAGAAAGAATTAAATGAATAAATTAATAAATATTTTTTTTTAAAATTGACCGAGCTCTTTACACGTGGTGACATGGTAGACAAACAAACACCTGAAACCCGGACAAACAGGCAGAGCAAATCCAGTAAGCACCCTTTACAAGGCGGCTTAATAATCCAACGCATGTTCGCATGCTGTCAGTGATAGAACGAGACCCGAAGGGAAGTAACTCATTACCGCCTCTTTCCAAAGTAAATGGCGTACACACTTTTGCGTCACTTAACCTTCACAGTACCAATGATATTACTCATGAACGGCCCATACTTTCTAAAGAAATATTCAACATAAAAAGTATCCTTCTACACAACCCACGCCATCCAAATAGAAATAAACAAAGTAAAATGCCTTCTTTAATTCAAACGTGGGTCGTCCACAACCCACCACATATAGACTGTGTAGTTCAAATGACGTCACTATTTATTTGTTTATTTACGGAATAATTCTTCAAAAATCGGTCGTTATGAAGGATCTATGGTGTTTGAGATTTACATGAAGTCTCGATCAAAAATCCATGTCCCACCCCATATTACCAAGGGCGGGCTTCTTGACCCCATTAATAATAATAATAATAATAATAATAATAATAATAATAATAATAATAATAATAATAATAAAGTGTATTTATATTGCGCCTATCCCTTACAAAAAACAAAAATATTTGGCTCTAAGCGCATTACAACATGTGTAGGGACTTGGTACAATCAAGTCTGACAAATACAATAACACAATATACAGTCGGTCTCATGGGTAAAAATGGGAAAAGCAGCTTCGACATTTAAACACTGCTACTAAAAAAATCCTCTAACAATGCATACTGCTTTACAATATATGCATTTATGTATAAATATAGTTAAAGAACATCGAGTTAATAGGAATTAGAAAAGGTTCTTATGATAAAAACTATCTAGCGAACGACGAAGAAGAAGAAGAATAAAACTATCAATGTCAATGTATAACAAGTCATTCAACGTAAATGGTTAAAGAACAACAACAAAGCAATGATGATAAAACAGTTATACTCAATGGCTAATAACGAGGCAGAACTAAATAGTATCGACACAAGATTAAAACAAAACATATTCCTGGAGACACATTTATACATGTATCAAATAATCAATATACCAAATTAAGGTCAACACTTGTTTTTGTCCGGAGTTCTAATCCAACGCATGCTGTCAGTGATAGAACGAGACTCGAAGGGAAGTAACTCGGAGTTCTGGGTGCGGGAATTCCCGCAAACGTATGAGTCTGTCAGTGTGTTTCGTCCCCTGGCTCGGTTTGTAAAAGCGTTAAAAGCTAATATCTTCCGTTTGACTACCGTTAGGAATGTAATTTTTTTGCATACACCCGTCTAACCCTATTCCTAACAATTTCACGAAATTTGAGCTTAATTGACCCAGAGATACAAGTCTTACCCGACAAACACCGACCGACCGCCCGCCCGCCCGCCTCAAACAAACAAGCAAACAAACAAACAAACAGACAGAGCAAATCCAGTAAGCCTCATTATACTAATGGCGGCTCAAAAACTGACTGTATGACTGACCGAAAAGTAGCTAGATACACTCAGACAGTCAGACTTGGTTTTTGTCTGTTTAGTTTTCAGGGTACCCCCATTTTAATGGATGTCAAATGCCCGTGTGTATAAACTCTGCAATGCAAAAGGTGTGCCTTAAAGGCACAGTAAGCCTCCCGTAAACCATCACAGATACTGTCAGGCTTTTACACACAGTACAAACACCCTTCCAATTGAACGCTCACCGAACGGGAACATCCTAGGTGCCCTACGTAAAGAGCTAGCAATTTTCAAAAAATGTATTTTGCGGATTGTCTGTCAGACAATCGGACGGTGCTTTTTTGCGCTTCTAACCTAACTTTTGAAA
>NC_090252.1:56422602-56425102 GCF_037325665.1 Littorina saxatilis
TCCCATGTGAATATACTTTCACAGCACTGCGCGCAGCGAACTATCCCATGTGAACCTACTTTCACAGCACTGCGAGCAGTGAACTATCCCATGTGAATATACTTTCACAGCACTGCGCGCAGCGAACTATCCCATGTGAATATACTTTCACAGCACTGCGCGCAGCGAACTATCCCATGTGAATATACTTTCACAGCACTGCGCGCAGCGATCAGCCATGTTACATACAGGGTGACCCCCCAAAATGCAAATAACTTCTACATCCCTGAATATCAAACCGCTTCTGTTGAGTTAATCGCCGAATTTGGATTTCTTTGCGAGAAAGCGAAGTTTTGAGAAATAGTGACAGATAAATAGTTTAAGAAAGGAATCTACTAAGTGAGAGTGGGGTCCATTACGGCATTGCGAAGCGGACCTGCGCATCTACCCGCTTTGTTTGTCTGTTTGTTTATGTGTTCGTGTGTGGATGTGTGGATGTGTGTGTGTGTGTGTGTGTGTGTGTGTGTGTGTGTGTGTGTGTGTGTGTGTGTGTGTGTGTGTGTGTGTGTGTGTCACAGTTAATATGTGTCCATTTGGTTGTATGAGTGTGAAAGCGTACGTATTAAAGGGGGGAGGGGGAGGACCTATGCGTTTGGCTTCATAGTTCCTTCATACGAGTAACTTTGTTAACAGTTCATTATTCGGACACAAATTAACAAGTTATAGAATGTTCGTGTAGAACAGACACTTAGCCACAAAAAACACCTGGTTTTGAAATAAATTATTACCTCGATTCCGTTCAAAGGAGCTTTCCCCAAACACCTTTTTAACAATATCCAATTGATCTATGAGGTATGGGTCCATGCGACCCCGAGGCCCCCTATTATGAGGTACAGAGGATGCCTGTTTGCGGACAGGGGGCAAATTGAGAAGGGGGGGAGGACCGATACTGGAACCCCCAACCTTTGTACACATTGCTAACAGGAACCTGTGCACACAATGTGTAATGCATCTCACGACAGATTTTTTTTTTTTTTTTTTTGGGGGGGGGGGGGGGGCGCATTCTTATGATTAGCCAAAGTCGCTTCGCGTCCTCGATTTAGACTTTTGAATTCAAAGTACACCTCTTTTACAAAGTAACTGATTCACCCAGGTGTGTGTGTATATGTGCGTGTGTCTGTGTGCTTGTCTGTGTGTTTGTGTGAGTGTAGTGTGATTCAGAGACACCTACTGGACAGATCTTCATGAAACTCCGTCTCCAGTTGGAAATGTCCTCCCTGTTGTGGATGGTAGGAGCGGGGTTTTGGACAGGGAGGACATTTCCAACTTGAGACGGAGTTTGAGGTAACGTGATGCATTATAACTGAAATACACAATTAGTAGTGTCTCAATATGCAAGTGTGTTCGTATCATCAACTGATAAAAAGTGTGTCCGTAGATTTTGGTTACGCGTCGCAGTGTTAGCTGTGTACGACCTCCCACAGTCCAATGCCGCGAATTGTTGTTACAGCCCCTGACTTTTTACACCCCCGGTATAGGGGTGTGTATAGGATTCGGTCGATGTGTTTGTTTGTTTGTTTGTGTGTTTGTGTTCGCATATAGATCTCAAGAATGAACGGACCGATCGTCACCAAACTTGGTGAACAGGTTCTATACATTCCTGAGACGGTCCTTACAAAAATTGGGACCAGTCAAACACACGGTTAGGGAGTTATTGGTGGATTAAGATTCTACAAGGACTTATAGAGGGACATATTAATGGTCAAAGGGAAATAACCTTCTCAGTTGGTGGCAGTGAGAATGGTAAGGACGGGGGTGTTTTTCCTACCTCGGAGGAATTTCTTGTTTATGTACGGAATCCGGTAGTCTTTTTGTTGTTGTTAAATAATTATATTGCCAAACGTTATGACATTTTTGGATAATTGAACGAGTTTCAATACACATTTGCTGAGCACCTGTGTGCAAAAAGGAAATGTCGCTTGTTTTTATCAAAACTCAAAACTAATTTTCAATGTTTATTCAGTCGTGCAAACCGTCACACAAACATGCGTGCCTCTGTGAGTATGCGTGTGGCTGCTTTCGTAGTTCAGTCTAGATTACAAGTCAGCTGTGTTAGGGTGCAAGCGTTTTGATAATTTACCCCACACCAAATCCCCCCCCCCCCCCACACCCTGATACCTGTCAAATTCCCTCAAAATGCATGAACAATTCCGTTACCTTTGATCATCACCAGAAAAAAATTCTCCGGATCCCAAAGATCAGGACGAAAACATAGCGAAACACTTTAGATATCAGATACCGACTTTATGAAATGCGCTTAAAAATCATATTTAAGAGAGAGAGAGAGAGAGAGAGAGAGGGAAGAGAGAGAGGGAAAGAGAGAGAGAGAGAGAGAGAGAGAGAGAGAGAGAGAGAGAGAGAGAGAGAATATGCATGTATTCCAATTGTAAATAGTCAGAAATATATCAATCAATCAATCAATGAGTCTTATATCGCGCATATTCCGTGGGTACAGTTCTAG
>NC_090252.1:56427602-56480102 GCF_037325665.1 Littorina saxatilis
TCGCAAAATCGTACTTGACAACCCCCAGTAAAAAAATTCTAAAAAAAAAGGTTAATAAGACTGCCACCTTTTTTCTCTGCACAGATGTGTCCGTATTGCTTAGAGGTACCTGTGCACAAAATGTGTGTTACACGACACTTGAGATTGCCACAAGTTCTCAAATGTCGTATAGTTGTGTTCTTTTATTCTACGTCGCCCGTCTTCGCAGCAGCAGAAAACAACTCGTCAAATTGAGTTCGAGGATTTATTCAGCATTCAATACATACAACTGCACAACGTAGCAGAACTCAAATAGAAGCTTTTTTACATACAAATCGCGCTGGCATATATAGTAAATACTCAATCTCGAGAATATTCCAGACCGAACATGATACAACTACATTATACGAGCCGTGCATGGACTAAACTAGCGACATTCTCTATGACGTACATCAAAAGCGCCGACGCACTTAATCCGAACGAACGCCACGAACTCACGACTAAAACAGCGTGGTAAACAACTTGTTTTGACAGGACTAGAAAGTTCACCTGCATTCTCGTCCAAGCATAAATATTGTGTTTACAAAATATAATATCGGTACTTTCCCACAAAGTACAAATAAGTCAACTACATGCAACACACAAAACTGAACCAAAGCTCAGCAACGGTAGCGTTTCCTAACAATGTGTAATGTTTCTGTCGAGCGATTTGAACACACAAGTAACCCCTCAACTGACGTAATTCGCTCTGTCCAATTTTCCTCAACATCAGAGGCTGATCTGTCATTACAAAAACAAATTCCCAAAATCCTTAATTTTTTCTTCCATTTAAAATTATAAAAGGTGTCTTGACAATGTTTCTGACTTCCTAACCACATGGCTTCGCATTTCGACAAATTCAACTTTAATCCGGAAACGTAATAAAAAGAATCACAAATCAATAAGGCATGTTTTAAATCCGTTTCACTTTTCAAAAATAACGTAACATCGTCAGCATACAAAGCAATTTTTAACATATCATCCAAAGACCTATCATTAAAGCAATTCAAATTCGAAATACCTTTAACATTCTTACTCTGCCTAATCTTAATGGCTAATAACTCAATTGCCAAAACAAAGGCTAAAGGCGAGAACGGACATCCCTGACGGATTCCAGACTCCACTGGAAAATAATCAGACATCCAGCCTGCATAATTAACAGAGCTCTTGGTATCTTTCATCAAAACTTCGACCCACTTACATACCAAACTTGAATGGCTGACTGTATTTTCTAACTCGACAAACCGGATCTGCCTACCCCCATCGGCAATGTGGAGTCGTGTTCAGGGTTACTGTGTCATACGATCGTCTGTGTCTTCGTCATGCTTCAAAGGCAAACATTTTGTGACCGGCTCAGCCCCTCCCTCCCCTCCCCCTCCCCCCTTTATGTGTGGCAAAGACAGGCGGCCTGTTGTACAGGACTGCCTCCAATTTAAGGGCCTGCACAAATCTGGGAAAACCAGAGGTATGGAGTCCCAAAACTGATGAAGGTAAATCTACAGGGATCTGAAATTGCAAAAGACTAAATGGTAAATAATCTTTACTTGGGGGCTGGAAGAGGTGAATGTTATGGGGGGGTGGGGGGGGGGCTTAATGTGTGTGAATTGTGTGAGCCCTTTGCATTTTGTTAGTGTATTGCATATATATGTTCTGCGCGAAGTTAGAATCCGGTTCCATTCTAGAATGGACCGGGTCCAAGTTGGAATTCTAACCCTGCGCAAGTACAGGGGTGCCATTCTAGAATGGTACCCTTGTTGCTGGTCCATTCTAGAATCGGCCGTGCGCAAGGTTGGAATTTGGGTCCAAGTTGGAATAGTCATTTCAGTTAGACTATCACACAGCCAAAGCCACAAATGTGGATTTTCTGTTTGTTTTTGTTTTTTGTGTGTTTGGTTGGGGTTTTTTTCGGGTTTTTTACACTTTACTCAAAGACATCGTGAATTGGGATTGTGATGTTCTGAAAGTGATTACGATTTTGAGAGACACTCAGCACTGATCGCTACGAACGGAAATGTCCGGACTGACAGTGTTTTGCCGATCTCGCTTGTAACTTTTAATCTTATTCATATACATGAAGTTGGTCTTCTGAATTGTGAAGATAAAGTCTTTAGCTTTGTATCGATATATAATATGACTATATAGTTTGAGCGAGGGAAAGGCTTTTTTTTTTTTTTAAACTAGCTTTAACGTTCTATCAGGCATGCGCCTCTTAAGAACGGTGCTGCTTTGACCACAAGACTCGCAGCCATAGCAAACCCCTCGTTATGAGCGCCGACCACAACGAAAGCAATTGGCTGCGGTGGGCCCCACGAAAATCGGCAAAGGCGAGGCTAGTTTCTGTAGAAAATCGTCTCTGTTTTCTCCAAAATGACATATCATCCCATAACTGGCGTTTGTATTTCGACATAAGGTCTTGTGGCATCTAATCATCGATTTCATTCTTTCATTTGATTCATTTGTGAACGCTGAGCTTCGAGTATTTATGCTTTTCAGGGAAAATGTTTGAAAATTCTGACTTTCCACAGTTATTACGGAAAATCAAGCTTGTCAATCAAGATGCTGTGAATTGGAATGTCATTACTAATCATTAGTTGACCTCTGGCTCAAGTGGTGTCATCTTGCTACACGGTTGAATTGCAATTCGTCAATCTCTGCCGTCACTGGGCACTGAGAACGTCAGGAGCCTGTATTTTTTTCAAGGGCAATTAGAGGTTATTTGAAAGTATGACATGGTATAATGTTGTGATTTTGGAGAGAAAAATTAATTGACTGTCATTGCAATGAGGCTTGGTCAGAAATAAAGGGTATTCACTGATTTTAAGCTACAATTCAGTTGCTTGGAAATGACAGACCTCCAATCCATTTGTAAATCAAGTGAACTCTCTTGAATGATTGGTACTTCCTCTACAAATAAATGTGCACCAGGATATAATTCTTGGAACTTTGTTCTTTTGTGTAGTAGTAATGCAGGGTTGTAGGAGTTTGAAACGTGGGCATATCACAGTTTGGAAGGTAGGGATTCTGATAGATTAAATAAAAACTGTCAAACTTTTAGGCATGGAATTCCCCTTTGAGAGTATTTGTTGTGGTAGTACTACTACTATGAATTGCTTTCAATGTTTTCCCATAATATTATAAAACCAGACAAAAGTTGTTGTTGATTTCTGTTTTTGTTAATGTCAACTTTTTTTTAAACCTGTGACAACAGCTCTATAACTCACTCTGTCCTTCTGTTGGTCTGTCTGTCGGTTAGTCGGTCTGACCGTCTGTCTGTCTGTCTGTCAAAAAAATTGTCAAAAAACCGGACATTTCCGAGAGGGAGACAGCGCTGACATTGCAAGCGGCCGCAACCGGCTCTCATCACAAAAACAACTGCCCTGCAAACATTACCGCCCTGGTAGTCCCCCTTGCTATGGTCTGCCTTTGTTTATTGCGTACTCAGGAGTGTCAACTTTCTTGACATGACATGACATCGCAAGATCGCCAAAGGATTTTTTTCAGGGGTAGACAAATCAGCCCCATTTTATCAAAGGGAAGGTGCAGGTGGAGATAATTCAAGGGAAGACAACTCTGTCTTACCTACAAACATTACGGCCCCCGTTATTCACTCTCGCGATGCTTCACGCGTGTACCATTCTAGAATGGCACCTCTGTACTTGCGCAGGGTTGGAATTCCAACCTGGACCCGGTCCATTCTAGAATGGTACCGGATTCTAACCTCGCGCAGAACATATATATATGTTTGAAATAAAATCTAATGTCTTATGAGATAAAAGTCATATAGGAAGTTTTAAACGGAGGGCCTTACAGCAGAGGTACATGCAGCTTATTATAAGAGAAGAACAGTAGTTCTAAATTCTAATCAACTCAGATGAAGGGGTGGAGGCGGGGGCGGGGGGGTTCAGAGGGAAAAGGGTATCGTAAGTTGCGAATTTGACCCGGTAAACTACCTCCCCCCCCCCCCCCCCCCCTCCCTCCGCCGTAAAGACAATGCTCGAGTTTCCTCTCTTTCAAATTTATGGTTTCGTCTTTCTCGCAAACACATCGGTAACATGTGGCTCATGCATGGGAACATAAACCACATGTGGCCAGGATCAGATATATGCGCATGATATAAGCATGCTAGAAAGGGGAAGGAAACCTCATATCCAATTCATTTTTCAGAGCAGAATGGTTGTAATATTTGGACCCTCAGGGATGGGGCAGAGGGAGGTACACAGTAAAGGTTGTGCAAACTAGTATAAGGCCTAAAAAAATAATAGGTGTGGTTACGGTAACGCGACCTACCCTATTTTTGGGGGCCGACCCTATAACTTTTTATTACATTTGTCAAAAAAAATACAAAAAACCCCAAGTAAACGAGTGCAGAAAACGCAATGAAAGCGAAAGCGCCCGAGTCGCACACTTATTTCCCTGTCAAGCAGGTTTAATTTGTACACATTAGAAAAAAAAAACTTTAAAAAAAAAGGTGATTGCCTACCTTCCTACCCTATTTTTTTTGGCTATGTTACCGTAACCACACCTATTTTTTTTTTGGCCTAAGGAATGTTAGATGATATTTACCCCCTCCAACCACCCCACCCCCCCCACCCACCCCCCACCCCCACGCACACACACGAGCAAGATTATGCCGATCTTAACATAAAGTCTGTGTTTCTGTCTGCGTTGTGCCTGTTTATCCTCACTGCTAGTGTTGCGGCAGAAGCGTATGCCTACAGGATGTCCATGTGTGTACGCGCGCGCGTGTGTGTTTGTGTGTGTATGTGTGTGTGTGTGTTTGTGTGTTTATGTGTGTGTGTGTGTGTGTGTGTGAGTGTGTGTGTCTGTTCGTTGTGTGTGTGTGTGTGTGTGTGTGTGTGTGTGTGTGTGTGTGTGTGTGTGTGTGTATGTGTGTGTGTGTGTGTGAGTAAGAGCTACTGAGTCGGAGAGCTAGAGAGAATGAAAGAGAGAGGTATTCTGTCATGTTAAATATACACTGACCAGTTGTAACGGGTCAATTGGCCTAAACAATAAACTTTCTGAACTCTGACGGTTCTGAGTTTCCCCCTTTGTCAGACAGGAGCAATATAGCCTAATGATAGAGAAATGACACTTACAGGCAGTCGTCTTCCTACGTGGAATTTCCAAGCAGCAGATAATGTCTCTCGCGTCTGTCACGTAGCCGCTCACACAAACAGAAATGGTCCTTCGATCTCCTCTCAGTTATTAGTCACACAGATGTCGTTACAACACTCGCTCCTATCGTTCTACCACCATCTGCAGTCAGCATCCGGTAATAAGCCGACACGCGAACATCTTGAACACGCGGCCAGTACAACTGGCCTTGACACGGAACGATTCAAGGGGGGCAATCTCAAGTCATCTGAAAGAGGTAAATCCAAACGCAATCCGCCTTGTTCGATTTTATGGGCTTGGACGATAGAGAAAAATAAGAAAAGCAAAAGCTGGAGTCCAGTCTGGACGAAACTGCTATCAAGAACGCAGAATTGATTTTTTCTGAGTTTTGTTTTTAGCCGTAAGCGCCATTTCTCATTTCGAATTTCTCATAACTGCTGTTCACCGCAGTGAAACCAACAAAGGGGCCTCACTCTGGAAGAGTTTCCTGCTCCGATAAACATGGCGCTTACGGCTAAAAAAAACTCAGAAAAAATCAATTCTGCGTTCTTGATAGCAGTTTCGTCCAGACTGGACTCCAGCTTTTGCTTTTCTTATTTTTCTCTATCGTCCAAGTCCATAAAATCGAACAAGGCGGATTGCGTTTGGATTTCCCTCTTTCAGATGACTTGAGATTGCCCCCCTTGAATCGTTCCGTGTCAAGGCCAGTTGTACTGGCCGCGTGTTCAAGATGACACGCGAAAGGCACCGAGCGTGTGACGTCAGTCAATCCCAGCCGGCACGCATTGCGCGTCGCCATGTTGATAAGGTCCATAATTCGAAAGTACGCTATCTGTCTGTTGTGATCGTCAAATCTGCCACCAAAATGCCTGAGAAAGGAGTGCGTTGCTGCGTTAAA
Organism: Littorina saxatilis; assembly: GCF_037325665.1. NCBI lineage: Eukaryota > Metazoa > Mollusca > Gastropoda > Littorinimorpha > Littorinidae > Littorina > Littorina saxatilis. The sequence continues at coordinate 56,433,634 of NC_090252.1, forward strand.
AGCTGTTTTATGGGTTCGAACAACAGTGCTGTAAACCGAATCAATGAGAATGTTCAGTTTTGTCGAAATCCGAAAATAAACTTGAAAACAAACCAAGGATCGCAAATGAAAGATGTATCAAGCAGGAGGAGGTTGGCGTTCCATTTTGCTTTACTTTTCATCTACAAATTCACTCTGTTATCAGTCAGTTTTATCCGGAGCTTCGATCATAAACAGACCTGAACTTGGAACTGCAAAGATGGACGATTTTGTCGTTCTTGTGCATTTGGTGTTGTTTCGTTTGGTTGTTTTAGTTTTGGGGAAAATGAGAAAGAGAGTAGAGAGTACTGGATTCGAAGAAGTGTTGGTAATAAATGTCTGTCTGTGTTTGTTCGTTTCCTGGCTGTACGTTTGTGGGGAGTGGACAACATTCGCCATGTGCTGGAAGTAAAAACTGTATCCAAGTTAAAGTTATGAAACATTTTAAATAAGACACACACAAAAAACACACACACAAACAAACAAACAATCAAACGGCATCTGTCTTGAACAAAATACTTGATAATCTGATTAGGTCTAACTTGATTGGTTGGACGAACAGCGATTCGTGCCTATGCTCATGTTTGTGTGATTTGTGTGTACTTGTGTGTGTGGTGTGTGTGTGTGTGGTGTGTGTGTGCGGCGGTGTGTGTGTGTGTGTGCCTGCGTACCGGTGTGCCTGCGTTAGAGTATGCATTCTGTCTGTCTGTCTCTCTCTCACTTTCTCTCTCTCGCCACCTCTCTCATCCCTCTCCCTCTCTTGTCTCTCTCCACGTTAAAATTATGAAACATTTTAAATAAGACACACACAAACAAACAAACAAACAATCAAACTGCATCTCTCTTGAACAAAATACTTGATAATCTGATTAGGTCTAATTGGTTGGACGAACAGCGTTTCGTGCCTATGCTCATGTTTGTGTGTGTGTATATTTGTGTGTTTGTGTGTGTGTGTGTGTGTGTGTGTGTGTGGTGTGTGTGTGTGTGCGATGGGGTGTGTGTGTGTGTGTGTGTGTGTGTGCCTGCGTACCGGTGTGCCTGCGTTAGAGTATGCATTCTGTCTGTCTGTCTGTCTGTCTGTCTGTCTCTCTCTCTCTCTCTCTCTCTCTCTCCCTCTCTCTCTCAGTCTCTCTCTCGCCACCTCTCTCTATCCCTCTCCCTCTCTTGTCTCTCTCCACGTTAAAAGTATGAAACATTTTAAATAAGACACACACAAACAAACAAACAATCAAACTGCATCTCTCTTGAACAAAATACTTGATACAGTAATCTGGATTTTTTCAAGGTATCGAACCCTATGTTCACTGTCCAACCGATCAATATACTTCCTACTGTCCCTTCCTTTCACTTTTTCCATTTTTGGCAACAGAAAACTGTGTTTTCTACTCTCTTGATGATAACCGGAAACACTGATGTAGACCTTACCAAGATGGCGGACGCATCGGTAACTATCACGTGACGCTCGGTGCCTATATATAGTAACATATATGCTTTTCAGACTGTGTCATATGGGACAGAGTGTTTGTCCACATCGGAGATTATTTTGATTGTCTATAACGACGCCGTCAGTCAAAGGAGTTACATGAAAGTTAGTCAAGCTACATTGTTTGTTAAGATTGAAACATAAATGAAATTCACGACGCAGACTAGTGATGTATCATGTCGCTTACATGAGTCAGTGCCAACACACGAATTCCGGATATATCTGTGTCTTGTGTGTAAGCCTGGTTGTAAAAGAGAGACTAGTCACTCCCTTGCTTTTAGTGAAACAAACAATCCACAGTCAGTGACTAGTCACTCCCTTGCTTTTAGTGAAACAAACAATCCACAGTCAGTGACTAGTCACTCCCTTGCTTTTAGTGAAACAAACAATCCACAGTCAGTGACTAGTCACTCCCTTGCTTTTAGTGAAACAAACAATCCACAGTCAGTGACTAGTCACTCCCTTGCTTTTAGTGAAACAAACAATCCACAGTCAGTGACTTGTCACTACCCTTGCTTTTAGTGAAACAAACAATCCACAGTCAGTGACTAGTCACTCCCTTGCTTTTAGTGAAACAAACAATCCACAGTCAGTGACTAGTCACTCCCTTGCTTTTAGTGAAACAAACAATCCACAGTCAGTGACTAGTCACTACCCTTGCTTTTAGTGAAACAAACAATCCACAGTCAGTGACTAGTCACTACCCTTGCTTTTAGTGAAACAAACAATCCACAGTCAGTGACTAGTCACTACCCTTGCTTTTAGTGAAACTGACAAACAATCCACAGTCAGTGACTAGCAAGCGGTGTGTCTGAACACGTGGACAAGAAGTACGTGTGGAAAGTTTGCCTCAATAACAGAAAGAGCCTCCAAGCTGAAATGTAATACCAAAGTCCAGGCTTCGTCGAAGATTACTTTAACCAAAATGTCAATCAATTTCATTGAAAAATGAGGGTGTGACAGTGCCGCCTCAACTTTTACAAAAATCCGGATATGACGTCATCAAAGACATTTATCGAAAAACCAAAAAAATCTCTAGGGATATCATTACCAGGAACTAACATGTAAAAATTCATAAAGATCGGTCCAGTAGTTTACTCTGAATTGCTCTACACACACACAGCACGCACACACACACACACACACATACACCACGACATGTTAAATCTGCTTCTTGCGCGAATTTAGTGCATAACGCACAAACACCCACTGGGAACAGAAGCGTACACCACGTGTTTTGAAGAAGGATACAGAACCGTATCGTAATTACACCCCCGGTATAGGGGTATGTATAGGTTTCGCTCGATGTGTTTGTTTGTTTGTTTGTTTGTTTGTGTTCGCATATAGATTTGAAGAATGAACGGACCGATCGTCACCAAACTTGGTGAACAGGTTCTATACATTCCTGAGACGGTCCTTACAAAAATTGGGACCAGTCAAACACACGGTTAGGGAGTTATTGGTGGATTAAGATTCTACAAGGACTTATAGAGGCACATATTAATGGTCAAAGGGAAATAACCTTCTCAGTTGGTGGCAGTGAGAATGGTTATTTCCCTTTGACCAACGGGGGTGTTTTTCCTACCTCGGAGGAATTTCTTGTATTTGCAGGTTCTCTTAGAAAAAGCAGTACATCATTAGTACAGATAAACCCAAATTACACAACAAAAAATACACATGCTCTTTTCCTCAGCCGATGACACAAACACACTTGCATATTGGGGCACTGCTATTGATGCATTTCAGTTATGATACATCACATTACCTGATCAAATGACCTTTGTTGCTTCAAGCCTCTTGTACTCTCCACCATTTAAAAAAAAAATTCCCCAAATCGAACCGTGAATATCAACAAATACGACGCTGTCACAAATCTAAAACAGAAGCCTACAAAATTAAACCGACAACATGTTAATCCTAATGCAATCATGAATCCGCTGAGAACAAATACACTTTGCTGGCTTCGATAATTACGCCACAGTAATTATTAGTTTGGAAGTTACACACCTTTCGCGCTCGAAACCTGGTTAACTACCGGACTGCAGAATGCTGTCGTAACACACGGCGATTTTTCTGCCGTAACCAAGTACTCCTTCTAAGTAGTCCTTGGCCGTAACACTTCCCCCGGCGTGAGGGTAATCTCGCTTGCAAGAGTCAGTGCATGAGAACTATAAAAGAAACAAGCCACTGCAGTATGCGAAGTTTGAGCCCCACAGAAAAGCAGCCACCCCATGCCTCTCGAAAAATTGGGTTACGCCTAACATGCAAGGTCGTGTTGTTCCCGGCATAAGACGCACAAGACTCCACGGTGCAGAATAAAGGCAACGCGTGTGTAGTGACCCACTCACCTCGACTGTGATGCTGCATACTTTACATCCTGTAGAAGAGGATGCTGTACACTGTGTGTGTGCGTGGGTGTGTGTGTATGTGGGGGGGGGGGGGGGGGGTGAGAAAGAGAGACGAGAGAGTGTGTGTGTGTGTGTATGTGTGTGTGCGTTGTGTGTGTATCTACATGCGTGCGTGTGTCTGCGTGTATTTGTGTGTGTCACAGTGTGTGTCTGTGCCTGCGTACACGGGCATGCACTGCTTTCAAGAAAAACTATCACCGACCTTCTAAACTCTCTGCCACGTATTTCACCCTACACAATGAACTATAGAGCACCGTGTCAAAAAGGAAGGCGAGGTTTTTTTTATAAACAAGGCGTTGCTCAACAAGACATTATTTGACGGTCCTGAAATATAGGCTGGGAATGCAAAGCAAGTTTTATTCAAAAAAAACCTAGGGTCACTTAACTTAGGCAAAATGTGACCCTCCACCATGTTTAACTTCAGATGTCACTTTGTGTGAGTGTGTGCGTGTTTGTGTGTGTGTGTGTGTGTGTGTGTGTGTGTGCGTGTGTGTGTGTGTGTGTACAGTGTGTGTGTGTGTTTGTGTGTGTGTGTGTGTGTATGTGTACAGTGTGTGTGTGTGTGTGTGTGTGTGTTTGTGTATGTGTCTGTGTGTAATTGTTGTTTATATTGGTGTGTTTTAATGTTATTATGTGGTCGGCCACACTGTAATTTATCTTTTGAGATAATACAGTATTATTGTATTGTAGTATTGTATCGTATCGTATCGTATCGTATCGTATCGTATTGTATTGTATTGTACATGTATTTAACACCCGTGTCTTTCGCAATCAAAAAGCAGCAGTACATCTAGTTTATAATACTTAAAATCTAAGAAATGCAGGATATAAAAGATGGAGCCGGAACATTCAGTGACACAAAAAAGAACTTGAAAACGTCTGAGAAATGAGTTGTTTTGCTAGAAGGAGTCTTATAATTGAACTCTAGGAAAGAAAGGGTCCTTAGCGATCTAAATGTATACGCCGATATAATTTATGTGAAACAAGAGTACGTGAGAGTTATACCGAACCAATCTCGTGAAATACATGTCTTAGGCCAACAACAACAAAAAATAGTCTGTTTACGGTAACATAGGCAAAACAAGTCGCGTAAGGCGAAAATACAATATTTAGTCAAGTAGCTGTGGAACTCACAGAATGAAAGTGAACGCAATGTAATTTTTCAGCAAGACCGTATACTCGTAGCATCGTCAGTCCACCGCTCATGGCAAAGGCAGTGAAATTGACGAGCCTGTTTAGCGCGGTAGTGGTTGCGCTGTGCTGCATAGCACGCTTTTCTGTACCTCTCTTTGTTTTAACTTTCTGAGCGTGTTTTTAATCCAAACATATCATATCTATATGTTTTTGGAATCAGGAACCGACAAGGAATAAGATGGAATTGTTTTTAAATTGATTTCGGAAATTTAATTTTGATCATAATTTTTATATATTTAATTTTCAGAGCTTGTTTTTAATCCAAATATAACATATTTATATGTTTTTGGAATCAGCAAATGACGAAAAATAAGATGAAATTGTTTTTGGCTCGTTTAATAAAAAAATAATTTTAATTACAATTTTCCGATTTTTAATGACCAAACTCACTCATTAGTTTTTAAGCCACCAAGCTGAAATGCAATACCAAACCCCGGCCTTCGTCGAAGATTGCTTTGCCAAAATTTCAATCAATTTGATTGAAAAATGAGGGTGTGACAGTGCCGCCTCAACTTTTACAAAAAGCCGGATATGACGTCATCAAAGACATTTATCGAAAAAATTAAAAACTTGTGGGGGGATATCATTCCCAGGAACTCTCATGTCAAATTTCATAAAGATCGGTCCAGTAGTTTAGTCTGAATCGCTCTACACACACACACACAGACACAGACACACAGACACAGACACACACACACACACACACACACACACACACACACACACACACACACACACACACACACATACACCACGACCCTCGTCTCGATTCCCCCCTCTATGTTAAAACATGTAAAAATAGGTCGGGATTTTTTTTTTTTTTTTTTTTTTCCAAAAAACCATATATTTACTTCTTTTTTTTCTCCTTTTTTTCCCAAATGCCAAAAAAAAGTCTAGGGTCGCGCGAAAAAAATAGGGTCGGTCGGGTTACCGTAAACAGACTATTTTTTTTTGTGGTCTTATTATACACCTCCAAACAGAGGATCAATGTTGTATGTATTACATAATAGGCGCTTAGCCATTTCACCCTGGGTCTGATGTGTCTGAAAACACCTTCGCGCGGAGGAGTTTTGCAGCCAGCACAGTGAAGATAAAGAGGGAAAATGTTCTCGGCTCGCGCGGCAGCAAGTAGGATGTCTCTAGACTGGTTTATTATCAGTTCACAACATCAAACAAGTCGCGTAAGGCGAAAATACAATATTTAGTCAAGTAGCTGTCGAACTCACAGAATGAAACTGAACGCAATGCCATTTTTCAGCAAGACCGTATACTCGTAGCATCGTCAGTCCACCGCTCATGGCAAAGGCAGTGAAATTGACAAGAAGAGCGGGGTAGTAGTTGCGCTAAGAAGGATAGCACGCTTTTCTGTACCTCTCTTTGTTTTAACTTTCTGAGCGTGTTTTTAATCCAAACATATCATATCTATATGTTTTTGGAATCAGGAACCGACAAGGAATAAGATGAAAGTGTTTTTAAATTGATTTGGACAATTTAATTTTGATAATAATTTTTATATATTTAATTTTCAGAGCTTGTTTTTAATCCGAATATAACATATTTATATGTTTTTGGAATCAGCAAATGATGGAGAATAAGATAAACGTAAATTTGGATCGTTTTATAAATTTTTATTTTTTTTTTACAATTTTCAGATTTTTAATGACCAAAGTCATTAATTAATTTTTAAGCCACCAAGCTGAAATGCAATACCGAAGTCCGGGCTTCGTCGAAGATTACTTGACCAAAATTTCAACCAATTTGGTTGAAAAATGAGGGCGTGACAGTGCCGCCTCAACTTTCACGAAAAGCCGGATATGACGTCATCAAAGACATTTATCAAAAAAATGAAAAAACGTTTGGGGATTTCATACCCAGGAACTCTCATGTCAAATTTCATAAAGATCGATCGCTCTACACACACACACGCACACACGCACATACACCACGACCCTCATTTCGATTCCCCCTCGATGTTAAAATATTTAGACCAAACCTTGACTAAATATAAAAATGATAAGTGCCGTACTGTATTGCAGATCGCCTTCCCGAGGGAAAAGCGACCAGAGAATTGGCATTTGAGCGTAACCTGACGGGACTTTATGGCATAATTATGTATTAGAAGCCGGGGAATATACCGTACTAAAAAATTCATTAAGGGGGTTACGCGACGCACTAAACCCGAAAAGAGCAGGTCCCGAGACGTTCTATATTATATATCTGCTATAATGCGGCGTACCGAGCCTTCGGTACTCTTTTCAGAAAATGTTCTGTCAGGTCTATACCGGCGCAAAATTACGGAGTTAACATTTGAACGTTATGACCATGAAGTTTTGTGTGAACAGCCCATAGAAATTCAAAAAGTCGGCATTGGTTTAAACAAAACTTTGTTCAGTGTTAGTATCGTGACATACAATATATGACATACAGGGGATCCGAACTCAAGCAGAAAGCTTATATTAACGAATCAAAGCGAAAACATAAAAGAAGCAAACACGATGGCGGACAAAATCAAGATACTAATTTGAGAATATTTACAAATGCAAGCAGAAAAAGCAAATTACAAAAAGTCGGCATTGCATTGAAATGCGCGCTCTAAGGATCATGTATCAGCGAGGAATGCCCCCCCCCCCCCCCCCCCCCCCCTGTCTCTGTCTGTCTCTGTCTCTCCCTCATTCTCTCTGTCTCTCTCTGTGTCTCTCTCTCTTTCTCAATTGTACTTAAAATGCAGTACGACAATTATTTTCTAATTTGTATCTGTGTATAAATACAGTTATAATGTGTTAAGTTTGCTGTGATAGTTCTTTGATTATGTTGTTTTCTGTTCCTGTTGACCCTATCTTAGGGAGAGGGCTGGATGTAAAAAAAGCATATTATTCTTGCTTGTCTATTGCCCTCGATAATAAAGATGTTGTCTTGTCTTGTCTTGTCTCTCTCTCTCTCTCTCTCTCTCTCTCTCTCTCTCTCTCTCTCTCTCTCTCTCTCTCTCTCTCTCTCTCTCTCTCTCTCTATTGTAAAAATAATAATGTTCATCGCTGATTGTATCGTTTACCTGCCATGTTCTGATCGTAAATGGGTATTTTTAAAATTTCTGTAAGAACGTTATAAAAAGCATTTTGCTTGTTATAGTTCCATAGTTTTGAACAAACGAAGGTACCTAAAAACAAAAACAAAAATTGATAAAACACGTTTCAACCAAACCACATTCGCACCTCATATATATTTCAATCAGATTTCTGCTGGTACTGACACACTTTTGGGATCGATTTTGCGTTTAATCAGAGCGAATAAAACACGTTTTAGGGTAATCGACTGCGTGTTTGGTGCAAGTATAGATCTACAGACTTTTTGTAATCTTCTTCTTCTTCTTGTCGATCACTCAGATGGAAACGCCGGTTCTCCGTGTAAATGTCGCCGTGCGCTGTAGGTCGTCCAGACTGCCGTAGAGCTTCCCTTGCACCGTGGTCGCTTTTTTTATTTTTATTTTTTATTTTTTATAAATCGATTGTGAGCTGAGCGTAGAAGCGATTCAAACAGAAAAGATCTCTTGTTTGTCTGGTTACGGCTCACTGCAGACAGGCAATCAGGCCATCAATGTTTCATCGCTGTCAGTCTATCAGACGACAGTTTTCAACCGCTGGAATAACATGCACAGATCCGGGCCATACTGAAATGCTTCCGTGTCACCACTGTAGTCAGATTACAGTTGACCCCCCCCCCCCCCACCCCCTCATATAATATCCCCCCCCCCCCCCATTTTACACCCAGTTCCATTGTGGAAAGCGTGGTGGCGTAGTTTGGGTTAACAATCGTAGTTAAATTTTACGACGGGCGCAGTGGCGTGGTGGTAAGACGTCGGCCTCCTAATCGGGAGGTCGTGAGTTCGAATCCCGGTCGCTGCCGCCTGGTGGGTTAAGAGTGGAGATTTCTCCCAGGTCAACTTATGTGCAGACCTGCTCGTGACTTAACCCCCTTCGTGTGTACACGCAAGCACAAGACCAAGTGCGCACGGAAAAGATCCTGTAATCCATGTCAGAGTTCGGTGGGTTATAGAAACACGAAAATACCCGGCGTATGCTGCCAGAATGGCGGGGTAAAAACGGGTAAAAACGGTCATACACGTGCTAAAAACACGAGTGAACGTGGGAGTCTAAGCCCATGAACGAAGAAGAAGAAGAAGAGTAGTTAATTACGCCCAAATCGTCAGAGTAGGCCGGTCTGCACCCCCCACCCTTTTAAGACCTTATTAATTTTGTTCATAATTGTGACCCTCCACCACGGAATGAGTCGCATGTCACCTCGGGCGTGTTACGAAGCGGTTTACTCGTATTTTTGGTAATGTGTATTGTTGTAAATAGAATAGACTATAGCGATGGTCAGACATTGGAAAGGGCTATAGGCTGCATACCGTCGCGTTGACCGCAGTTGAACCTTTGTGTAACTGACAAGGTTTTCACGTGCAAGTAATGCAGACGACAGCTCACTGGCAATGTCATAGCAAGAACGACTTTGTAAAATCAGTCGCCGTCAAGGAGCCAAGCTCGACTCATGTTTTTCGTAACACTTTAGCAGACGGGCTCCTGTTTAAGGTATCTGACTGAAGAAGGATGAAGACTGACGAACTTTCCCTTTCAGTTTACGTGATATCTTCCATTTTCATATTCATGCCAGGCCGGCGACTGTACTAAATGTTGGCTTTACACTCTTTTGAGGTATGTTTGAAACCGGTTATATTTTCATGTCATGTTGTCGTATGTGAGAAGAGTGACTGGTTCTGTGTTTAACGTTATTGTGTAGGCCTAAGCTATTGTGCTACACTGCTTAAACATGTGAGGGTTTTACGTAACGTTTTCTTGGTTTTAGAAAACAGGAATTAACGTGTAAATAATTATATTGGCTCATGCAGCTTAATATGTTGGACGAGTGAGTATTTTTATTGTGCGAGTGAAAGAAACTAAAGACAAGTTGATTTATGGACTATAAACTTTACAGTGTTCCAACTGGAGGGTTTTCATCGCCGGAGGCTGAACTGAACCAGTCAACTGCGGCTTGGTGTACATGACCATGGCATGGAGAGCTGGCAGGGTTCTACAGTTAGCCGCCGAGACGAACTGGAAGGATCAAGGACTACGTCAAGCAATGGTTGCGGTGTCGTGAGGACTGGTGCACCCTTGTCAGTCGTCTGAAGGACTTACAGCCATACCAACATCTTGAAAGCCGAAAGATGGCAGTAGGGTAACGTACAGTAGAATATCTATTCGTCTTACCTGTTAAGCTGCTTTGTTTGAGCCAAAAGGTGTCTGCGTCTTGGACTGTAGAGTTTCTTGCGGTGTTGTCGGCCTAGAGTACTGGTCGAGGCCCGGAAATGATTTTGTGATGTAAAAAGCTTTGTAAACTAATAATAATTAGTCTTGGCAGTGTCAAGATCCATTTAACACCAGGTTTTTGCGTGTGTGAGTGCGTGTGCGCTTGTGCCTTGTAAGCTACGGTAGCGGACAACTATTCAGATTACATTCAAGTCTGTAAACAAATACTAAATTTATAGAGTTGTGTAGAGGCATTTATGATTGTCTAAAAACCGGGCTATACCACTCCATAACAGGGCGGTTCTGCGCTAGGCTTATATAACTCCGGGGAGTGTCTGGTAACAGTGTGAGGGTCACCTTAGTCACAGGCTTATAACTCAAACAGTTTTCGCTCTTTTCTAAAACGGTTTTCACCACTGAATAGAGCATAAAAAACTCTTTAGGAAAATGTAAAAATATGAAAATCATGCAAAGGTGACATGCGACTCATTTCGTGGTGGAGGGTCCCATTTTCTGTTCATTGCAATTTACTTGTCCTTGAACAACCCTTCCCTTTTACAACCTCAATTTCTTAGATTTCCTGTAGGCTGTTCTCAGTTTAGCCCGAACATTCAGAAAACCAAAGCTTCGTGCAGCAATCTCCATGAAGCAGACTTTGCCAAGTCGACTTCGCCAAATTAAGATCAGGGTTTGGCCCGTATTAAAATAGGGCTTGCAATGTCGTCTTTCCACGCTGTTCTTGTTAATAATGGCTTAATTAAGGCGGAGACAGACGCACAACACAAAACCATGTTTTCGACAAAAACACCATCTCAAAACGTCGGGGAAACACATGTTTTTAAAGAGGGGATGTCACACGCGAAACACACACACAGATGAAGCGCGGTGCGTGTTTTCACAGAAATATCGGTCAGTGTCAGCTTGACCCGTCCAGCTACCGCCCTGTGTTCGGGTTAAACAACACGCCGGGCTGGCAGTGCCCACCACAGAACTTATATTATAATATAAGTTCCACCACAGAACTTATATTATAATATAAGTTCTGTGGTGCCCACTGATACGGTCAGTGTCAGCTTGACCCGTCCAGCTACCGCGCTGTGTTTGTGTTTGTAAACAACACGGCTGGCAGCGCCCACTGATATTATTTCCACTCTTCAATCGTGAAAGGCTCCATAGACTCTAGTTAGGATTCATGGGTCCGATACTACCGTGAATCGGTACCACATCTGAGCACGGTCGGCCATTTTTGTTCTATCTCCGTGGTGCCGGAAACCGAGTCACGTGAGTTGATCGTCCGCGTTCATTGGCTGACTACCAAAACGTGTTTTCAGATTTTAGAGCATGCTCTAAAACCCAAAACACGACGCGAAAACACAAAACAGTGTTTTCTGAAACGCGTTTTGGGGGATGTCACACAGGAAACACGCTGTTTTGTGTTTGTTTTGAAAGAAAACACTGTTTTGTGTTGTGCGTCTGACATGGCCGAACACAAACAGGAATAAACATGTTTCAGAGCTGTCAAGCATTGAGCCTATAGCTTTCGACCACTGAACAAAAGTATTATTATTAGAAATGCACTGTGGTGCCAAAAGAAACATGTCCATGTTTGTGTGCAATGAAAATGGACATTAACATTTTCTTATCTTATCCAGTTATGCACTGATCCATACTCACTGAAATTCGGCTTCTGTGTAGTCACGCAAGAGAATTTAGTATTCCTCCCGTTAGACAGGTCACGCTGAACTACGACTCATTCAGCACAAACAGAGATACGAATTGTTCAGCGAAGTCTAGTTCAGGGTACTCTTTGATCAGCCTGAAATAACATGCACAGGCACATTCATGCTAACATGTCGTGTCGTCGCGTAAGAGAAAGTCTTCCTTCAGCGCTCATGACACAGGTACACAACCAGAGATAAGATGTTTTCAGAGCTGTCTTTTGGAGGAAACTCTTCAACGCCTGAATTAACATGCACAGACACATCCATGCTAAAGTACTTCCGTGTCGTCTCGTAAGAGAAACAGTCTTCCTTCAGCGCTCATGACACAGGTACACAACCAGAGATAAGATGTTTTCAGAGCTGTCTTTTGGAGGAAACTCTTCAACGCCTGAATTAACATGCACAGACACATCCATGCTAAAGTACTTCCGTGTCGTCTCGTAAGAGAAACAGTATTTCGTCAACGCTCATTGCACGTCAACGTAGATTACATTGATACACAACCAGAGATAAGATTCTGTTCAGAGTATTCCAATTGAGATTAGCCTACTCTTCACGCCTCAAATAACACGCACAGACACATCCACGTTAAAATGCTCCCGTGTCGTCTCGTCACAAAGAGAAACAGTATTCATTCATCGCACATTACACTTCCGACGTTGATTACACAACCCGAGATTATACTTTTTCAGAGTGTTCTAATTGAACATATCTTTAACACCTCAAATAACATGCACAGATAGATACGTCACTTAGTGTCGTCACGCAAGAGAAACAGTGTTCCGTCAACGCTCATATTACACTTCAACGTAGACTAATTACACTGATACACAACCAGAGATAAGATTCTGTTCAGAGTATTCTAATTGAGATTACTCTTCACACCTCAAATAACATGCACAGACAGTTGGCTTTCGTGTCAGTCGTCACGTAAGAGACTGAAACCGTATTCCTTCAACGCTCATTACACATCCGACGTTGATTACACTGATACACAACCAGAGATAAGAATTTGTTCAGATTTTTCTAACAGAGAATACTCTTAAACAACCAGAGATTAGAATTTTCTCAGAGTTTTTGTGGAGAATAATACTCTTCAACACCTCAAATAAAATGCACGAATCACAGAGAAAAGAATTGTTTTCAGAGTTGTCTTGTGGAGGATGATACTCTTTGAGATACTCTTTGACACCTGTCAGATAGATCCACTTCTCTCCCCTTTCATTCATTTCCGTTCCTAGAGTTCCTTCCCCTTTTTGCGTGTTTCCCCTCCATTTTCTTTCAAACCCTGTTCGTTCCGTGTTGCGTCTGCTTTTTGTTGTCTTTTGTGTTCTTTTCCTGATGAAGCTTCCAGAAGCGAAAATTCGTAATCGTCTTGTGTCGTCTTTGTATTGGTGAGTACAGTTATCCTTTGTTTTTTAACTTTGTTCATCTTACCACAGTCACTTCGTTGTTTAGAGATAGATCCATGCTTAAACTGATGCTTCTGTGTCGTCGAGTAAGAGAAACTACTCCTGCAACGCTGAAGTCACTGAAAACGAATCACAGAGATAAGATTTTTTCAGAGTTGTCTTTTAACGCAAGCACAGATCATGGGCAGGAACAGTCCCGTGCATTCAAGTGTGACACAGTATCCCTCCTTAGGCTCCTACACAAACCGCACTCGAGTCATTCACTCACTGAATACAACCAGACACACAGTGCCGTATTGTAATCTTCAACACACGCACAGACAGACCCAGGCGAAAGTGCTTCCGTGTCGTCGAGTCAAGCTTGAGAAATATAACGCTGTATCCCCTTCAACTTGCTGATTGGTGGAAGGGTCTTTTCAGTTCAACTGAAGAATCAACATGCACAGGCCCATGCAGAAATGCGTCTTTGTATACAACTGCCGGGAAGAAACGTTTTCAGGCTAGGCAAACGCTATAGCTATACGCACTCCGAGTGATTCAGTGATTCACATGGTATAAAACCGTTTCTAGGTCAATGCACACTCCAAGTTTGTTCCAAACCTCGACAATAAACTGCCATGAAGCATCAGTTTCGTGTGTGAGTTTGTTTGTGTCCGTGTTTGTTCCCAGCGTACTCTGATACCTTCAATCGAAAGTGAAGCCGCGTACCTTCGCAAAATGGCGTCGAATGACGCTCCGAGTGTTTATGCGGTTCAGTGTCGAAAATGGATTCTACGTTAAAGCAAAGGCCGTGCAACATCAGATTGTTTTCGTTTCTTTGTACTCTTATAATAAGCTGCTCTGCGTTCCTATCGCAAAGTGGTGTCGAATGGCAAATTCGCGCTTCGCGACCAAAAGTTAAAGCCGGAGTGTATACAAGATTCTGACCTCCCGTGTACACACTCCGAGTGCGTATAGCCACATAGTACATTTTAAGGAGCTTATTGTCCGTCAGGTCTTAATTGCCTATATTGGACATGAATTGGTTTATACGATTCGAGTTTTACGCCCTCACGGCTTTTTGATGTATGCGTGTTTAGGTGGTATCAGCCATCTGCACTTATGGTAGAATGACCAAGATCTTTAACGTGCCATTGTGGTAACACGGGGGTGGGAGATGGATACCGTCTCTGGGTCTGCACATAAAGTTGACCCGTGTCCGTCCCGGCCCGGATTCGAACCAGCGACCTCTCGATCACAAGTCCAGTGCTCTACCACCTGAGCTACCCGGGCACCCGCGTATAGCCAGTGCGTTCAGGATGATTTATAGTCCTGTGAGGTTATTACCCTCATGGACATTCGGCCTGGGGAAAGCGAGCAGTCGTACAATACGGCCCGCTACCCAGTGTGTATCTTTGCCAGGAAGTTGATCACAAACGGTGATACACGCGTTGAGTAACTTGATATTGCAGAACACACGAAGATCAAGTTAACACACCATGCAATAGGTGGCAATTTCTTTCTTTCTTTATTTGGTGTTTAACGTCGTATAGGTGGCAATGACCGGTTTACAAGTTCTGGGTTTCATACGTATGATGTTGTTCCGTGAAATACCGTTGTCTAGTTGTCCATATATATATATATATATATATATATATATATATATATATATATATATATATATATATAATACAAACGGCGATACACACAAAAACCGCGTGTCAAGTATTATTGCAGAACACCCGAAGATCACCAGTTCACAGGTGGCAGATACTGGCTTGTAAGTCAGTTCTGGGTTTCATAAAAAGGATCTTGTTCCCTGAAATACCGTTATCTAGTTGACCATCTATATATATATATATACGACTTGTGTCTGTGTGTCTGTGTCTTCGCGATGCACGGCCAAAGTTCTCGATGGATCTGCTTCAAATTTGGTGGGCTTATTCACAGAGACCCCGGACACAACCTGATCGATGAGATATTTCAACACGTGCTCTCAGCGCGCAGCGCTGAACCGAATTTGGTTCCACCTCAGCTACCCGGGCCCCCATACCGACACACCAAAGCCGCTACACCACATCACAACACCAAAGTTCTCGGTGGATCTTTTTCAAATTTGGACACCGTATTCAGCTACACCCCGGACACAATATCATCGATGAGATATTTCAACACGTGCTCTCAGCGCGCAGCGCTGAACCGATTTTGGGTTTTCTGTTCATTTCACCATTCCCAGTAACTCTTCCTTATCTTCTCCATGTTTTCAGCGTTTACCTCCCTTCCTTCGTATGGTGCACTATAGTATGAGGGGGCATCTTCGGATATTCCCGGCGTTCTGTTACTATTTTTAGAAGGTCACCGCAGTGTCCAGAACGTTAATTGGACCCGTAAATTATCCTCACTGTAAAAGTGCAAAGGTCGAATCAATTTATAGCCACGCGAAATATACACTGTCATCTATCTCTCTATATATACGGCTTCTCTGTGTTTGTGTGTGTGTGTGTGTCTCTCTCTCTCTCTCTCTATGTGGGCAACACCTGTGGATTGTTCAGTTCTGTTTGTGATGTGGTCTGGCGGCTTTTGTGTATTTGTATGTACTGGCCTTCCTTTGAGAAGCCATAACAGTTCAAAAGGGCTTAGAGATAAGCTCTAAATTGCTCAATCCTGTTTGAGTGGAGTTCGCCTCCAAAGGTGATTAACACGGTTACATTCGTCGACAAGGATGGGACTCGATATGGTCAGGAATGGCATTATGGCCACTGAATCATTTTCGTGCTGTTCCCATTCCACGAATCTGGGAGGGACCTAAGCTTGGCGGGTCCATTGTTCGGACCCGGCAAAGCCGGCGTACGGCTCTAAGTATTTCATCCCGGCGAAGCCGGCTACCCGGCGAAGCGGGTATTCCTCTAGTATTATATACACACGGCGATACACGCGAAAGCGTGTCGAGTATTATTGCAGAACACACAACGATCAAGTAGGCCTACACATAACACCATGCAATATATATGTGGCAGGTAGGCTACCGGCTTGCAAGTTCTGCCAGGGTTGCATACATAGGATCTTGTTACCTGAAGTACCGTTGTCTAGTTGAGTGTCCATAAACAAACGGCGATACACGCAAAAGCGAGTCGAGTGTATTTTACAGAACACACACAGATGGCAAGTTCACAGTACACCGTGCACTATAGTTGAAAGGTTCCGGCTTGCAAGTTCTGTGTTATCGTGTACCCGTGCGATGCCGTTGCCCCCTATTCGAGAGACAACATGGCGGCGAGAGTAGAAAAGCAGGCACAATAACACACAGAAGAAATCGTTTCGCCGCACTGTCTTTCGAGTGCTTCGACGCGCAACACTGGAGGGACCCTTGGTTGATAACTGTAGCGGTCTAGAAACCAAACGGGACGGCGAGGCAGAGGAGGAAGAACACCCGACCGACCATGTATCGATTGAACTTGGGAATTCCAGTCTTTGAGCCATGTGGTGCCAGACCGGCGCTGAATAAACCCCATAATTTACTATTTTGGCGGCTGGCTGAGGTTTCATGTGTGCGCGCGTTCAATCGTAAACAAGAATTCTGAACTAAATGGATCAGTACATAAACGTTGTTTGCATTTGTTTGTTGGTTTGTTTTTGTTTACCAAACTATGTCGTTTGATACAGATCTCAAAAGATGGGGATCAACAATGAAAATAACGTATACTCACTGAATTTGTGAATTTCTAACAACTGCCTGGAGAGCCTTTAGTGTGCAACGAACCCAGAGAGAACATCCGACTAATATTTCTTTGCTGTGTTTGTGAGAAAAACACCAGTGTCTTATATCTTCAGTGTGTTTGTCCAAGCAGTCTTGGGTCTTCCCCGTATGTCTTTTTGACTCAAAGCCAAAGGCGCACACAACAAACCGCTTAAAGGCGCACACAACAAACCGCTTAAAGGCGCACACAACAAACCGCTTAAAGGCGCACACAACACACCGCTTAAAGGCGCACACAACAAACCGCTTAAAGGCGCACACAACAAACCGCTTAAAGGAGCACACAACACACCGCTTAAAGGAGCACACAACAAACCGCTTAAAGGCGCACACAACACACCGCTTAAAGGAGCACACAACAAACCGCTTAAAGGCGCACACAACAAACCGCTTAAAGGCGCACACAACAAACCGCTTAAAGGCGCACACAACAAACCGCTTAAAGGCGCACACAACAAACCGCTTAAAGGCGCACACAACAAACCGCTTAAAGGCGCCATGCGTTGACAAAGAGAAAGCAAAGCAAACAAACGCAACAAATCAGAAGAGTAGAAAACAAGTCGCGTAAGGCGAAAATACAACATTTAGTCAAGCTGTCGAACTCACAGAATGAAACTGAACGCAATGCAATTTTTCAGCAAGACCGTACACTCGTAGCATCGTCAGTCCACCGCTCGTGGCAAAGGCAGTGAAATTGACAAGAAGAGCGGGGTAGTAGTTGCGCTGAGAAGGATAGCACGCTTTTCTGTACCTCTCTTCGTTTTAACTTTCTGAGCGTGTTTTTAATCCAAATATATCATATCTATATGTTTTTAGAATCAGGAACCGACAAGGAATAAGATGAAAGTGTTTTTAAATTGATTTCGAAAATTTAATTTTGATCATAATTTTTATATTTTTAATTTTCAGAGCTTGTTTTTAATCCAAACATAACATATTTATATGTTTTTGGAATCAGAAAATGATCAAGAATAAGATGAACGTAAATTTGGATCGTTTTATAAAAAAAAAATGTAATTACAATTTTCAGATTTTTAATGACCAAAGTCATTCATTAATTTTTAAGCCATCAAGCTGAAATGCAATACCGAAGTCCGGCCTTCGTCGAAGATTGCTTGGCCAAAATTTCAATCAATTTGATTGAAAAATGAGGGTGTGACAGTGCCGCCTCAACTTTTACAAAAAGCCGGATATAACGTCATCAAAGGTATTTATCGAAAAAAAGAAAAAAACGTCCGGGGATATCATACCCAGGAACTCTCATGTAGGATTTCATAAAGATCGGTCCAGTAGTTTAGTCTGAATCGCTCTACACACACACACGCACAGACAGACAGCCACACACACACACACACACACACACACACACACACACACACACACACACACACACACACACACACACACACACACACACACACACATACACCACGACCCTCGTCTCGATTCCCCCTCTACGTTAAAACATTTAGTCAAAACTTGACTAAATGTAAAAACGAAGCAACCGAAACGCATGTTGAACATGGTTTATCTTGTGAGATTGTTGTGTGTCAAACGCATTTGATCTGTGAATATTCATCACGTCAGGAGTATTACTCTGATTGGCTGACACAGGTCACGAGAATTCTTTGACTGACAGGCATAATCAGGTAGGAGCGCTCCAGATCCCATTGCAGCTGTTCTGTCTAATTCGCGGGATCGCTTCGAAATTTGTTTTGGTCGAATTAAACGATATCAGCATTCGCCTGAAAGGCTCATGCTTGATATCTTTTTTTCTCGACATGCCTGTTATTATTTGCTAACACTAGTCAGCATATTAGAAATAACTCATACTAGTTCCTCTCACCTACAGTCCCTTGATCACTTTTTGAGTCACTTGAGAAAAAGTGACTCTATGTAATCGGTCAGTGTTAGTCTGTCCGGCCGTCCGGCCGGCCGTCCGTAGACACCACCTTAACGTTGGACTTTTCTCGGAAACTATCAAAGCGATCGGGCTCATATTTTGTTTAGTCGTGACCTCCAATGACCTCTACACTTTAACGATGGTTTCGTTGACCTTTGACCTTTTTCAAGGTCACAGGTCAGCGTCAAAGGAAAAATTAGACATTTTATATCTTTTCTCGGAAACTATCAAAGCGATCGGGCTCATATTTTGTTTAGTCGTGACCTCCAATGACCTCTACACTTTAACGATGGTTTCGTTGACCTTTGACCTTTTTCAAGGTCACAGGTCAGCGTCAAAGGAAAAATTAGACATTTTATATCTTTGACAAAGTTCATCGGATGTGATTGAAACTTTGTAGGATTATTCTTTACATCAAAGTATTTACATCTGTAGCCTTTTACGAACGTTATCAGAAAAACAAGGGAGATAACTAGCCTTTTCTGTTCGGCAACACACAACTTAACGTTGGGCTTTTCTCGGAAACTATAAAAGTGACCGGGCTCAAATTTTATGTGAACGTGACTCATTGTGTTGTGAATAGCAATTTCTTCCTGTCCATCTGATGCCTCATATAATATTCAGAACTGCGAAAGTGACTCGATCGAGCGTTTGCTCTTCTTGTTATATTAATTTGGAAAGTGAAACCTACGTCAAGCTGCAAAATTCAGAATAAAAATCAAATTTGATCGTTCTTTCCAAAGACATGCAAAACGTCGTTCGACTTATAACTAGACGATTTTAAAGAGATCGTGGATTGTTCAGCAAACACACACACACACACACACACACACACATACGCGCGCGCGCGCGAGCACACACACACACTGACACACACACACACACACACACACACACACACACACACACACACACACACACACACACACACGTCATGTATCAAACCGAGTGTTAACCAGACGGGAAAGTCACTCCAATAAAGGAAGAAGCAACAAGAACGCCGAGGCGTGGATTAACCATTCAGTCAAGCGATTGCACGCTAAAAGATAACAGATATCAATTATTTTCGTAAATAAGCCTGATCTTCCGAGCGATGGTGATGATTTTGGGTTTGTGATATAGACACATTTCAAATCAATGTTGGTTTCTTTTGGGACTGTATTATATTTTGTAAATAAAAAAACACCCACTATAACAATAGAATCAGGTACCTTTTTCTATTAACTTAAAAAAAACACCAAACAACCGGGGTGGGCGTTTGCTAGGTAGTGACCCCTCTGCACAACTTTTGGTCAAAATTGGGGGGTGGGCGTTTGCTAGATACTGGGCGTTTGCTAGGGATTTTACGGTGCACGTATCTGCCTTTTATTTCCGTTATGAAGGGGTAGTAAGGTATGAGAATGCATCTGCAATGCATGCGCACCAGTCTTTATTGAAAACCACAAAATGATAACCCCATATACAGGGTGGTCCAAACAAATGTAGACAGTTTTGCGTGCCTGTCATTTCTGCTACAGGGCTCCCACCTATTCTTTTTCACCTGGAATGTCTCACACAAGCATGAAAGTTTAGTAAGGCACAGTTTTGTCTTCTTTGCAACATCATTTCTGGGCGTAGTTCAATAGTTCATCACATTCTCAATCCAAGCACCTCGTCCCCAGATCTTTCTCCTCCAGATTTCTTCCTCTGGGGGTACTTGAAGGAAAGGGTTTACCACAACAATCCACAGACAATACAAGCGCTAAAGAAGAACTTTCTTCGTGAAATCAGGAGGATTCCACTCGAGACCTTGGACAGAGTTATCAACAACTTCAATGTCCGTGTCGCAGCCGTAATCCAGAGACTGACGAGGTGCTTGGATTGAGAATGTGATGAACTATTGAACTACGCCCAGAAATGATGTTGCAAAGAAGAAAAAACTGTGCCTTACTAAACTTTCATGCTTGTGTGAGACATTTCAGGTGAAAAAGAATAGGTGGGAGCCCTGTAGCAGAAATGACAGGCACGCAAAACTGTCCACATTTTTTTGGACCACCCTGTATATCACAAACTATGCTAGCGCTCTCTTGCAGCTGGTACTGTCCCAATAAAGGTGTCAGGGATTGATCGGCCTTAGAATCTATATGTTTGACTCCCTGAAAACACTTCCTGACAGGTTATTACCGTTATATTGCCTAAGAAGAAAACGCTGTAAAATGTGTACAATATGCATGCGCTGTAAAATGCAAGCTTGAGCAAATTCTGGTGGGTGTGGTGTCGGTATCAGCTTGGCGATGTCGTTTACTTGACTGACAAGCTAAGCTAACCCGTCCCACCTCCCTTCCCTCTACTCGCTGTCAGGTTTCACATGTGTGTATGAGTGTGTGTAGGGGTGGGGGGCGGGTGGGGTGGGGTGGGTGAGCCTGTGTGCGTGTGTGTGTGTATACGTGCGCGTAAGTTAGTTAGTGTGTATGTGTGTGTGTGTGTGGGGTGTGGGTGAGTGTGTGTGTGCGTGTGTGTGTTTGTTTGTGTGAGTGTGTGTGTGTCTGTGTGTGTGTGTGTGTGTGTTTGTGTTTGTCTGTGTGTGTGTGTGTTTGTGTGAGTGTGTGTGTGTGTGTGCCTGTGTGTGTGTGTGTGGGTGGGTGTGTGTGTGGGTGTGTGTGTGTGTGGGTGGGTGTGGGTGTGTGGGTGGGTGTGGGTGTGTGTGTGTCAGTGTGTGTGTGTGTGTGTGTGTTCGCTATCCTAACCTGGCTATATTTCCATCATTTCCAAAAGCTGTGTCAGTAGTTTTCCCGGCTTCCACGTGGTCGATTGCAAAGCCGCATATTATGTTGGTGTTCATGCAGCAATGTCTGACTGACTCTTTATTGCGCAGCATATTAATTTTAAATCACAGCTGTTGTTCGTACAGAATCACGATCCATCCGGTTTTTTTATTTTTAGTTTTTTTTAACTTAATTCGTTTGATGCTTTCACACGTTTTGGGGAACAGTCGTGCACATTCACTGGCAATACCTGGTAACGGGCGAGTCGTCAATAAAGTTACCCACTCAAAACTGTAATGCATTGCAAGTGATGTGCAATGCATTTTTTTCGGGACATTGAACGTGGTTATATCGAGAGAGAGAGAGAGAGAGAGAGAGAGAGAGAGAGAGAGAGACAGACAGACAGACAGACAGACAGACAGACAGACAGACAGACAGACAGAGAGGGACAGAGAGACAGAGACAGAGAGACAGACAGAGAGACACAGAGAGAGAAAGACAGCGAGACAGGCGGCGAGACAGTGAGATAGAGAGAGAGAGAGAGAGAGAGAGAGAGAGAGAGAGAGAGAGGGGGGACAGACAGAGAGACAGAGAGAGACAGAGACAGAGAGATAGAGAGAGAGAGAAAAAGAGAGAGAGAAAGAGATAGGAAGAGAGAGAAAGAGAGATAAAGAGAGAGAGAGGGAGAAAGAGAAAGAGAGAGAGAGAGAGAGAGAGAGAGAAAGAGAGCGAGAGAGAGAGAGAGAGAGAAGAGAGAGAGAGAAGTGTGTGTTGCGTGAAGCGATATCAAACTATTAAAGCCAGTATGTTCTGGAAGATATATACACATATTGCTATTTCATATGTTACGTGGATTTCCATTGGTCAATTGGGAAAAACTGAGCTCAGTGCAAAAGTGATATCGACGACATTTCCGTCGATATCAGTTTTGATGTCGACGACCTCTTTATTGCCTCCCCACTTCAAAAACAAAAACACCTAAATTTAAAAACAAACAAATATATATGAAAATGTAATTATCCCAGAATTTAGTTGAGCAAGTGACTAAAGACTTTTTGAAAGGAAAGACATTTTAAAATACTGAAAAGTACAAGAAAAGAGTGAACAAAAAGAAATAATAATCAGAGGGAGGGATATGGAACAGCCAAAACTGAGACAAATACTTTTGTAATTTCTTTAAAGTAAATACAAAATGTCCAGAGAATTAGCAATATATCTAACATTGACTGACTGTGTGATGATATCTTCTGCTATTGGTCTGTTTCGACAGTGATATCAAAATCGAGACCGGAGGTCTCGATTTTGATATCACTGTCTCAACAGACCATAGCAGAAGATATCATCACACAGTCCGTCAATATTGGGTAATAGCCAAGCGGAAATAATCTTTCTTGTATTGAAATGTAAAGCTCGTTGAGCTGTTATCAGAGTTTACGCTTTACTCGGACGGGGACCACGTTTGGAGTCGCGTACCTAGCGAGTGATTGGACTATAAGCCAGGTCACATGGGAAAGCTTGCCTCAATGTTTCCAAGAGACACAATTCTTTTGTAACCTACACACGCCAGACAGAATTCGTCTATTTTCAACATTGTCAACAAAAAACATTTATGAACGTGTGACGATTTCACACGTGTGAGCGCCATTTTGAGTGAGACCAAGATAAAGAATATTTAATTCACAAAAGAATTATAGTACATGTATACGAACTTGCTTTATATATAAAAAAAAATATATTACATTGCAATAAAAAAAAAAATATGAAGCGGCAAATTTGATTACCCGTCCGTATGTCTCCTGCTACGTGCTATTGTGGACGAACACAACTGCTTTGAAGAGTTCGAAGGCGTAAAAAAACATCATAAAAAAAATTATCGTTCACGTATACAACAAAGGAATCGTGATTTCAATAAGTGGTGCTGCTTAAAGGCACAGTAAACCTCCCGTAAACCACCACAGATACTGTCAGGCTGTTACACACAGTACAAACACCATTTCATTTAAAGGCACAGTAAGCCTCCCGTAAACCACCACAGATACTGTCAGGCTGTTACACACAGTACAAACACCATTTCATTTAAAGGCACAGTAAGCCTCCCGTAAACCACCACAGATACTGTTAGGCTGTTACACACAGTACAAACACCCTTTCATTTAAACACTCACCGCTTGAGAACATTCTAGGTGCCCTCTGTAAAGAGCGAGCAAATTTAAAAAAAAAAATTGTTTGCGTAGTTTATTTTACCCCTGAGCCATCGTGAACCCGTGTGATCCAGTTTTCTTTTGTTCACAATTTAGTCGTCAGATTGTGATTTCAATGCGACTCTCTGTAAGCTTATCTGCAATAGCACGTTATTGTGTACCTCTAGCTCTGAATCTAAAACGCCACAAACGGCTGCGGACTAGAGCGGTGGCGGTTGACGGTTCAGAGGAACTGGCGCTAGGCACAACCGTCGTCTGCTACTAGAAAGACGTTCCGCGTGACACGTTTCCGGGCTTTTCTTTTTTCAAACTTCGAATTGTACTGATCTTGTCTTGATGGAAAAAATAATTCTTTTATGATTTAAGAATGTTTGTGTAACAAGCTGTCAATTTATTATTTAGATTTTAAAAGTTAGGTCTAGCACCAAAACGAGGCGCCTGATTGTCCGTTCGCATAGTAAACGAAAATAAATTCTTTGAAAATGTCTCACTCTCGACAGACAGCAGCCAGGATGTTCCCGTTCTGTGAGCGTTCAAATGGAAGTATGCCTGCACTGTATGTAGAGGCCCGGAGAGCTCAGTGATGGTTTACGGGAGGCTTACTGTGCCATTAATAAAGAATCAGCCGTGCAAGTATACAACACAAGAATCGTGATTTCAATAAGTGATGCTGCTGAATAAAGCATCAGCCGTGCAAGTATATAACATAGGAATCGTGATTTCAATAAGTGAAGCTAGCTGCATAACAGAACATCTGCCGCTTCAATAATTATTTGCTCACAATCAAACAGAAAACAAATGAAACAATGGTAAAGTACTGAAGTCACTCCACACCATTCAGTGCAACGCTGAACAGCGGACACATATCGACGTTGAAATTGTATGGCAACGGGATGTGTGCTGCAGATGAGATAAGATGATCAAAACACAATTGTGTTGCTGGGTATTGTCACGTTGTCGACTTCTCTAATACAAACAGGATGGAAGTCCTTGTGGTTTTCCTTGAAAAGAAAAATGGTGTGTGTGTGTGTGTGTGTGTGTGTGTGTGTGTGCTGTGTGTGTGTGTGTGTGTGTTTGTTTTATAACACCATGAAGATGTTGTAACAACTCGTAACTCACACTTACAAGGACAATAGCCTATATTATTACATAACAGGAAACACGGTTTTAGTTCAGGCGCATTTAAATTTGTAAAACATCACGAATACTGCGTGGCAGATCGTAACTTACACACGCAAGGACACATTATTTTATATTTCTTGACAAACTAATGTACAAAATGTGACCCTCCAGCACGAAACCCTGAGAACACACCGTGACACACACACACACACACACACACACACACACACACACACACCGTGACACACACACACACACACACATACACACACACACATACGTGTACGTGTCTGAGGGGGGGGGGATATCTGGACATTTGCAGCAAAGAAATATGTGTTATATCTGGACTTGTTTATTTCTAAAGCTACAGACACGGAGTGCGAGTGTAAACATGTGTTAGACTTTAAGAATACTTTTTGAGATTTAAAAACAACAACCCCACTCATTATTGAAAGTTACACACCCAAAAATAGAGATTCTGAAACACGTGTTATATCTGGACATCTGCCACCTAAAAGTGAGTGATAGCCGGACATATGACCGGAAAGCTGTAAATACTATCAACTTTATCAAAATGGCGTTACATATGCGTGGTAGTACAAAAAAGCTACCAGTAATCCCAAATTATTTTTTTTTGACAGGGACAAACCAAGGGGAACTTTAACGCCTTTCGGCGTATATTTTTGAGACAGATGTCTCCGCAGCTGATAGTTGGTAGCCTTTATTGGATGTCGTTATTCAAATGCAATCCGTCAGAGACAGAAAGCTTAGAAAGGAATTACGTTGTATTGTTTTCCTGCTTTGCCTGGCTCAGGTCGGGAAATTCAGGACCGAAATGACCCAAGGTGCAACTCATTCCTTTTGATGAGTTTCAAGTTTCTTAACAGTTTTCGCAGCTGTTGGTAGACTTTATTGGATGTCGTTATTCAAATGTATCCGTCAGAGACAGAGAGCTTAGAAAGGAATTACGTAATTGGTAGACTTTATTGGATGTCGTTATTAATTACAAACCGCCACAGACAGAAAGCTTAGAATGTTTTTGTTTTTGTGGGGTTTTTTGCGCATGAAAAGACTTCAGGCCAGATTTTCTTTACAAAACCGGGGAGGTAGGGTAGGGGAAGGTTTTTTTTGGTTTTTTTTTGAGCATGAAAAGACTAGGTGTCTAAAGCAGAGTTCCACTATACTTTTTGGTTTGAAACGTTCACAAATGCTTTGGGTATTACCAAATGTAGGCAACTAGATGCTACAATGAATATATATATATCGCAATAATTGATCATTTATGTCAAAAAGTGGAGATTTGTGCGCATGTTCGGGGTTATGCTCGATACAGACTAACACAGAACACCCAAACCCTAATGGGGAGCTGGGCCAATGTAAAAGCAATGTTTTGGCGTCAAAACATTTGTCAGATTGCTTCTAGATTTCTCTCAAAATTAATTAACTAGTTTAATCGATGTGCCAGCTCTGAGCAATAGCAAAATGGGCGGAGCTTAGGTTTGTTCCAGCTCTGACGCAATTCGCAAAACGGACAATATAAGGCCCGTATAGATGAAATATGTACTCCTGATGATAGAATAGCAAATATTTAACACTTCCTATCAGTGGATGCATCAAAGTGGTGAAATCTTCATGTTATGCGGCAAAAACGAAATGTTCCAGCTCTGAGGTGTTTGATCTCCCTTTCCCCGTCGCGATATAACCTTCTTGGTTGAAAACGACGTTAAACACCAAATAAAGAAAGAAAGAAAGAGCCGGGGGAGTAACGAGCTGATCCCGAATATATGATAAATGTTATGACCTTATGTTTTGAAATAAAGTCTTGAGACAGGGGTTCCACTGTAGCATACACAAGCTAGGGTATGATTTAAAGGCAAAAGTGTTTTTAAAAAAAAGTACAGGTTACTTACATTTTTTGGTGTAAGTTAGACACGAAACCAGCACAACATAGCAGAATGATAATACATGTATTTTGAAGGAATATGGAGCCTTGGAGGACAAAATAAACAACAACAACCACTACCACCACAGCATTTACTTTTTTTTTAATATCAAAGTTCTAAGAGAAGATTTTTTTTCTAAAAACTGAGCTTGATTTACAAAACCTGACTGATACAAAAGCATAAAATCCAATATATGTCAGCAAACATAAAAACAACAAAAATATTAGTTTTAATTTAAAATCTAGCTGTTCTAAATTCAAAATATAGTTAAAAAGCAACTTGCTCATGTAATAGTAATAAAACAACCTCATATTATGTTAAACTGGCGGGGATATAGCTCAGTTGGTAGCGCGCTGGATTTGTATTCAGTTGGCCGCTGTCAGCGTGAGTTCGATCCCAGGTTCGGCGGAAAATTTATTTCACAGAGTCAACTTTGTGTGCAGACTCTCTTCGGTGTCCGAACCTCCCCCCGTGTACACTACATTGGGTGTGCACGTTAAAGATCCCACGATTGACAAAAGGGTCTTTCCTGGCAAAATTGCTTAGGCACAGTTAATAATTGTCTACCTATACCCGTGTGACTTGGAATAATAGGCCGTGAAAGGTAAATATGCGCCGAAATGGCTGCAATCTACTGGCCGTATAAAATTTCATCTCACACGGCATCACTGCAGAGCGCCTAGAACTGTACCCACGGAATATGCGCGATATAAGACTCATTGATTGATTGATTGATTGAAACTGCGAAAAAAAAAGTGTGTGTGAACAGGGATTGTTACTCAGGTTGTATCCGGACAAACACAAAACACAAAAAGTAAGACAATGTGTGTTATATTCCGACATTTTGCTAAATTGTGAAAATGTAGGCAAATTCAATTATCTATATGTATTACACATTATTTCAAGCCTCCATAATTATTTTGGAGTGATTTTGAAGACGTGTTTTATTTGGACGTCGAATTAAAATTATGAGTCCAAGTAAAGCGCTAAATTTCGCGCGGGAGTCGAGCTATCCCACCATAAACACATACACACACACCGTGACACACACACACACACACACACACACACACACACACACACACACACACACACACACACACACCGTGACACACACACACACACACACACACACACCGTGACACACACGCACGCACGCACGCACACACACACACACACAAACACACACACACACACACACACACACACACACACACACACACACACACTACAACGTCTTTCCTTGTTCCTCTCTTCCGAAGTAGAATCTCTGACGTTAAAAGCGACACACAAGTTCGAGATGACGTACCAAGGTGAATAATGGCGTCACACACACGTTCTGTCGTGTCTGATGTATGTCTCAAGGAAAGAGACAAAGGATTGTCAGAATGATGGATGTTTGTTTCGCTGACTTAGTGACCTAGTCCTATATGCAGTGGGAGATGACTGCATGAATAGGGCATCCCGGCGTGCACTGATTGGTATCTTATATAATTAAGTCGCGACGTCCGAATCATTGTCAGCGACCGAGAAAGGGGTGACGGATTTTTTTTTTATAAGAATGTCAAGTTTTTTTACCACTAAATTGAATGTTACTTCCTTAAAGGCAGAGTAAGCCTCCCGTAAACCATCACAGATACGGTCAGGGTTTTACACACAGTACAAACACCCTTTCATTTAAACACTCACCAATTGAGAACATCCTAGGTGCCCTCCGTAAAGAGCGAACAATTTTCAAAGAATTTATTTTTGCGTGGTTTATCTTACCCCTGAGCCATCGTGAACCCGTGTGATCCAGTTTTCCCTTTTCACAATGCAGTCGTCATAGTTAGTCATTTGAATGCGACTCGACGTGAGCTTATCTACAATAGCACGTTTTTTTTATGCACGAAACAACGGCTGTGGTTCACAAGAACTCTAGCGATGGCTTTTGACTGTTGAGAGGAACGGCGATTTGCACTGATAAAAGTCATAAAACCGTCGTCTGCCACGACCCTTGCGTGACCCTGCTTCCGGGCTTTTCTTTTTTTAAACTTTCACAACTTCGAATTGTTCTGATCTTGTCTTGATGAAAAACGAATTCTTTTATGATTAAAGAATGTTTGTGTAACAAGCTGTCAATTTATTATTTAGATTTTAAAAGTTAGGTCTAGCGCAAAAACGAGGCGCCATTTTTCTTCAGGGCCAAGTCCACGAAAATAAATTCTTGGAAAATGTCTCACGCTCGACAGAAAGCAGCCAGGATGTTCCCGTTCGGTGAGCGTTCAAATGGAAGTATGCTTGTACTGTATTTAAACGCTCGAGGAGCTCTGTGATGGTTTACGGGAGGCTTACTGTGCCTTTAATGTTTATACTACAGCCAGTATTCGTGTATCATCATGTTCAGGGGAGTCTAGGCATTATGAATATATAATCATCCGAAAAAGGGGGCAGGGTCACCCAGATTTTGAAAAAAATCGGGTTTTTTGGCAAACACAAAAGTGTTTAGGCTTATTTTAAAGTTTGATTTCTCCTCTTTCAGACACTGTTTATTTTTTCTCGATACACAAAGGCATTCGTGAGATATGTGCTTTCAAAAAAGGTATGTGTGTGTGTCAACACAACACAAAATTACATAAAAAAATCTGCACGCGAAACTTTCATCAAAAATCGCGCATCAGACACACTCTGTTTCTCATAACTTTATTACATGTTTACCAATTGTCTTGAAATTTTGCACACTTATTCTTTGATGTGGTATCTATGGCCGGTACTAAAATCAAGCAGATTGAAAGTAAACAGAGAAAATACAGGTATTTGTCTTTTATTATTGTACTAATATTTTTTCGAAAATTTGGCCCATGCGTTATGATAACAGTTCTGATGAGTACAAATACGATTTTGGTACCAGCCACAGGCAAGACAGTCAAAAGCAGTCATGAAAAAAATCAGACATGCTGATAGAAATGCAAAGCCACTATGTTTCTGACAATTATGGCTTTTTATATTTTCGCACAATATAAAATATATGTTTATTATACATTTTTACTAAAAAAAGCAAAGTTATATCACCAATTAGACTGTACAGATTTATTTTAGAACCCTTCCTGTATGTCTTGGCCAAATTTGAAGTAAAAATACCCAATAGAACCTGAGATACAATTTTTTGCAATTTTGGTACCGGATTTTGGGTGACCCTGCCCCGACTGTAGAGTACACATCTGTGTACTCTACAGTCTCTGACTACTACATGTACTTTTTTTTGTTTTTACATTTAGTCAAGTTTTGACTAAATGTTTTAACATAGACGGGGAATCGAGACGAGGGTCGTGGTGTATGTGTGTGTGTGTGTGTGTGTGTGTGTGTGTGTGTGTGTGTGTGTGTGTGTGTCTGTGTGTCTGTGTGTCTGTGCGTGTGTGTGTGTAGAGCGATTCAGACCAAACTACTGGACCGATCTTTATGAAATTTTACATGAGAGTTCCTGGGAATGATATCCCCGGATGTTTTTTTTTTGTTTTTCGATAAATGTCTTTGATGACATTACATCCGGCATTTTGTAAAAGTTGAGGCGGCACTGTCACACCCTCATTTTTCAATAGAGTTGATTAAAATTTTGGCCAAGCAATCTTCGACGAAGGCCGGACTTCGGTATTGCATTTCAGCTTGGAGGCTTAAAAATTAATTTATGACTTTGGTCATTAAAAATCTGAAAATTGTAATTAAATTATTTTTTTTATGAAACGATCCAAAATTACGTTTATCGTATTCTTGATCATTTTCTGATTCCAAAAACATATAAATATGTTATATTTGGATTAAAAACAAGCTCTGACAATTAAAAATATAAAAATTATGATTAAAATTAAATTTTCGAAATCGATTTAAAAACAATTTCATCTTATTCCTTGTCGGTTCCTGATTCCAAAAACATATAGATATGATATGTTTGGATTAAAAACACGTTCAGATAGTTAAAAAGAATAGAGATATAGAAAAGCGTGCTATCCTCCTCAGCGCAACCGCTACCGCGCTTTTCTGGATTGTTAATTTCACTGCCTTTGCCACGAGCGGTGGACAGACGATGCTACGAGTGTACGGTCTTGCGGAAAAAAATGCAGTGCGTTCAGTTTCATTCTGTGAGTTCGACTGAGCTTGACTAAATGTTGTATTTTCGCCTTACGCGACTTGTTTCTTTTTCTTTTTCTTTTTCTTTTTTTTTAACTACCACTAGTTTTGGGGAGTTACAAATGCTTTGTTTTTAAATTCTCTTTTTTCCCCCACATGTATAATCTTTGCATGACAGGACGGAGACCAGGAAACAGAATCACAAAAGAGTACATACGTTTGACAAATACAAAACACAGTGTGTGTTTGTGTGTGTGTGTGTGTGTGTGTGTGTGTGTGTGTGTGTGTGTGTGTGTCGTGTGTGTTTGTATGTGTATGTGTGTGTGTATGTGTGTGTATGTGTGTGTGTATTGTGTGTATGTGTGTGTGTGTGTGTGTGTGTGTGTGTGTGTGTGTGTGTGTGTGTTCATGTGGAGGGGGGAGGGCATGGCTTGATGGTCGCGGTATAGAGTAAATAAAAATACATTAAAAAAACAGCAACAAAACAAAACACGGTAGTTTGTACTAGCGGTTGCTTCCTGCCATGCAGACACATTCATCAAGTTGTCTTATCAAATACATTTTTTACAACACGATTTTACACAAAATGGATGTGTCACACAAACGACTGATCTAACTGTGCACCTGGCACGGCCTACTTGTGATGTTTTAACACAACGCCCTAGGCGACTCAATATTAATTCAAGGCACACTTTGTCCTGAGTAAACCGTTGGACTCATCATTTTGACCCTGTGTAACACGAGAAAATTACTCCCACGAGATGTTTACTTCGGAGTGAAAATGTCGTGAGAAAATGTTACTCCTTTTACGAAAAAAATACTCCCCTATTACACGAGAAAATTAATCCCACGAGATGTTTACTCCGGAGTAAAAATGTGGTATGAAAATGTTACTCCCTTTACGAAAAAATTACTCCCCTATTACACGAGAAAATTAATCCCACGAGATGTTTACTCCGGAGTAAAAATGTCGTATGAAAATGTTACTCCCGTTAGAAAAAAAATACTCCTCTATTACACGAGAAAATTAATCCCACGAGACGTTTACTCCGGAGTAAAAATGTCGTATGAAAATGTTACTCCCGTTAGAAAAAAATACTCCCCTATTACACGAGAAAATTAATCCCACGAGACGCTTACTCCGGAGTAAAAATGTCGTATGAAAATGTTACTCCCTTTACGAAAAAATTACTCCCCCATTACAAGAGAAAATTACTCCCCACCATAGGTGTGTTCCGAGTAAACAGTTCATACAAAACTTGTACAACCCCTGACGAATAAATAACGAATAAATGACTCCACCCTAATATGAGCAATTTACTGCTCACGCCAGGTGTACGCAACTTTTACTCCCATGTCCCCTGTTAGTCCTTTCGCTTTGTAAATTGTAGAAGTTTACTTTGATGTATATTACTACTTGATTATTTTGGCATTGTGATCAGAATTAATAAGTTGTGCATGTTTTTATGAAGCGCTTAGAACTGTTTTACGATTTGTGTCATGTAAGTATTCTCATTATTATTACTATTATTTAATTAATTCATTCAAATTCCAACTCACCGGTTAATGATTTTGGGGTATTTGACCGAGAGGAGGGGTTGCCTTATCTTATGTGAAATCCCTACCAAATAAGATAGCGTGGGTAGGGTACTATTTGTGCTCAATGGGAATGTTTTGATGAATTTTTTTAAGTAAATTCTACTAATGGATTATTAGGAAATTAGTTCATCAACAAATTGAACCTTATCATACCAAGCAACCAGCCTGTTCATTTTTGATGTTTGACCAAGTGGAGGGGTGGCCTTATCCTATGTTAAAGCCTGGCCCGATCTAGGATGGTCAGCCGAGCTGTTTTCACGCGGACAAGGAGTGAGCATTTAAATGTTGAAACAGTAGCAATCTGCACAATCAATTTAGCAACAAAACACCAAACACTAACCTCACCCTGCAGACGAGGCATCACGTTCAGTGTTTATGTGTGGAATATGCCTCCAGAAGAAGAAAGAGTGTATCCCTTGTAAAATCCTGGACTAATCTCGTGTGGTCTACACGGGACGGCAGGTAGTTTAAAAGACACAGAGCATAATTAGTGTGTGGCAACGTACGTGCCACTGGCTCGACTAGCTAGGGCCGTGCAACAGCGTCAGAATATATACATAATTATTTACCATCCACTCGTTCTGACTCCTAAGCTCCTCCCACCTTCACCTACTCGCTCTGTCACACCCAACACCCCTACATACACACACGCATACGCACTGCGTCAGCCTGTGCACACACATACACACACGTGACCACGCTCACACACACACTCAGTCACACTCACGCACGCACGCACGCGCACACTGACACACACACACACACACACACACACACTCACACATACACACGCACACATACACACGCATACATACAGGCGCACGCGAACACGTACACACACACACACACACACACACACTCACTCACATACACAATCACACACACACTCACTGACCCACACACACACACACCCACACACACACACACATCCACGCACACAGACACACAGACACACACACACACACACACACACACACTGTACGGTCATCCCCTACAACAGGATGTAAAGTATGCAGCTACACACACACACGGGCGCGCATCTTTCGCCATACACATGCGCTGTAACACTGGCGTCATTAATTATAAACAGACGTGACGCAGACTGAAACACAGACATATAAAACCCGGCGTTGCAATACTTGGTCTTACACTGCGAGTCATAACAAACTAGGCCAATGGGTTAAAGTGCAGACGTTTGTGGCGAGGCCGTTAAACGTTTGTCATCAAAAAATTCCCAACCTTGGGCAATTAAAGATTCTGTATTCTGTATTCTGTAACGTTAAACCAGTTACATGACCGCAAAGGCCATCTATTCCCCTGCCATATCAAGCGTAGAGTCTGATTTTACATAAAGTGGTGTCTACACAGTGTAACCTGAAACACAATGGAAACCCCTCGAAATCACATTCACAAAAGCAAGGTTTCTGCGTTAAAAAGCGACACAAAATCAGAACAGTTAATACGGAACAAGTTGTGCACGCCATTGGACATAACATAGTGGGGCTCGTATGTTGCAGACGCACTCATAAATCATTCACATCTTGCAACAAACATCATACTTTGTGATATTGTTCTTTATAATTATTTAAGGGATTTCAGATACAGAGCCACTTCAGAAATCGGTTTTTTTGTCTTTGATATGGAATAAAAGGCTGCATTTACAGCAGACGAAATTCGTACCAAAAGCGCTCAGCAGTAAATATTCCCAACTCAGCAAATGTAAAATTCAATGGTTTTCCATGCACCAGAAGTTGTCTGCTGATAACACATGCATGACATAAATACTCTCATGGGTATTTTTGTGTTCTGGTATTTAATTTGATCGTTTTTAGAATTTTATATATCCGCAGCATGAAAATTCAAGATGGCGGCCTCCGCAACATTGCGTGTTTTGATTTGAGCGAAAACAACGTTTCTGAAGGTAAGTTTTCAAGAATACGCATCCATTCACCAATGTCACATCATTTTACTGTTTAATTCTCCCCTGGGGTCTGTTATTCATCGGGTGAAGCGCTGAAATGCAGAGACTTTGTTTAATCTTGCAATAGCTCATCAGCTGGATTGTGATGCTGATAGATCTAGATCTATCTGTTGATTACAAGTAAGGAAATCATGATCGCCACGCTGGTGATTTTAAACAGATTAAACGAACTTTGAATAAAGGGCGAGGAGAAAGAGATTGTTCATGGTATAATAAATGATTAGTCCTGCCTACGTTAAGGACTTCCATAAGGTGGGGAGGGGTAGAGTCAAAAACTGAGTGAGGGTAGGCCAGATAGTAGGATGACCAGCTGGAGATAAAAACACTCCACTCCCCATGTCTTTACAGTGTTGTGATCAAACTTTCAAAGACGGTAGGTAACAGACAAAAGCATACAGTGTATGCTAATCAAATGAGATAAGTGGTTTTGAAAAATGAAGAGGTACCGCTCTTTGAGTTTTACAATTTTGGTTTGTTGCTTGTTTCTCATCCTTTTGCTTATTTTAAGTTGACCGTGCATTGGTGTGAATTTTATTTTTACAGGATATATACAAGAGTTACACCACATGCCGGTTCCTGGGAACAAGCGTTCTGCATTTATTCCGGTGCCACAGAAGGGAGCCGATTTCACTAGTAGTAGTACTACTGTATCAAGGTTTGTTACCTAATACATCTTAACAGTAAGATATTTTTATTTGTATTAATTGGAACATGTTTGCACATCATTTGTAAGCGACCTCTGTGAATTTGATGGGTTTAACGTACGAACCCTCACTATGGTCAACATTCTGTTAGCGACTGTTTGAAGCGAATAAATGTAGCGGTCAGAAAGATTCCAGAATCAGTTGGGTCACTGGAAACTGTGTTTGTTTGTTTTTTAACCTGAAACAGTAAGAATTATACGAATTCATGAAATACAATTTTCTTTCATTTTGGTCTGTTGTGTGAAGACTTGCTAACCCGGCTTTGACCGACTCTCTGAGATAGTAAACATTATTCAAATACATTCAAATAAAAATGTCACTTTTCATCTTTTGTGTGAAGGGTACCCCAGGCTGATTTCCTGCACCATGGATGTAGAGGAGGCCAGACAGTCTGCTTCTCATTCCAGCTGTGTTGCGTTTTTTTCTGCTCGTGAAGTGTATCGCCACATTGCCAAAGCCATTGGCCAAGAGAAGTCACCCTGTCTGCCCATTTTGCATAGCCTTACAGGCTGTGACACTATGTCGTTCTTCAATGGTATTGGGGAATCAGAAGGCTTGGGAAGTATGGCAAGCATTTGAAGACGTCACTCAAACTTTCTTCAGGTTGTCTGCTCCTCTTTGTAAGCTGAGTACCACTGACAGGGCAGCACAAGAGCTTTTTGGTGTACATTTGTAGGACAAAACCAGCAACGTACTGGGTGTAAACAGTGCTAGACGGTACCTCTTCAGTAAAAAGAGCTGCCAAATTGACCATAATCCCCTTACAAGTGAGGTGCTGCTGCAGGACATGAGATTGAGAAGAGCCATCTACCTATTAGACTTCCAAACTCTGTGGGCTGGCAGTTCAAGGCTGGAAAGTGGGAGTCATTCTGGACGAGCTTTCAAGAGGTATCCAGCGTGTGCCGAGAACTCATGAGGTGTGCCTGCAAGAAGAGCTGTACAACAAAACGCTGCAAATGCTGCTAAGAAGGACTGCAGAGCACAGCTCTCTGCAAATGTGCTTGCATGCCTGTGAAAACTGTCAGCATCTAAACTGTGCAAAAATATTATTGCACCCATTTTCATACCCCAACTCAAACTTTTATTCCTGTGTCATTTTATTCAAACTGTCTATGCCATTAAAGGCTCGCATCTTCGCTATCTGGCACATTTTTTTTTAACATCATCATTTACGCCGTCAAAATAAGGATACCTTGACGTGACAAAGAGATGTGACAAAAACTTCGGGTACCTTTTAAAAAGCCGACGACAATTCCTGAGGCACAACTGGGTCACTGTTGAATACGAAGAGAAAGTCAACTTGATTATCCATCCAGAACAGGTTGTTTTATTTCGCCATCTTGCATATTTCTAGTGTTGTGCCATTGTACCTACTGATGTATGTGTCGATCTCACGGATGAGATGTTTATGTGTCAAATTTGAGGGATACCCAAGTCAACTAAAATCCATGTATTTTAGCAATGACCAAGTGGGTTGCGTTGAAACTTTCAGGAATGTGTGTCTACGCACGAGGCATAGTTCAACCGTTTGAGTACACTTTCAAATCTTCACGAAATAATATTTTAAAAACTGCCACAGGTTTGTTGACTTACATCCCACATATTTTTGACTTCGCATGTATATATATATGACAGATGGTTGTTTCAAGTACTGCCAAAGTTTCTTTTGAGTATAGACACTTGCCGGAATGTGCTAGTTGTGTAAACACATGAGAACAAACAACGTTTTCGAAATACAGCGATTATGAATTTTAGTCGACTTTTGAGTTGATACATTACATTTTTATCAGTTTTATTTTGGGGGTACCCTTATTTGGGCGGCGGTCAAATAACCCATGTAAAGGCCAACTTTTATCTTAAAAGTGTCCCAGTTAGCCAAGTTGAGTGCCCTCAATAGCATACATTGAATATAACAGCACAGGAATGAATGTTTTTGTTTTGGTATGAAAATTGGTGCAATATATTTATTTTTGCACAGTTTAGGTAATCCACAAATTCTT
The DNA here is from genome assembly GCF_037325665.1 of Littorina saxatilis. Classification (NCBI taxonomy): domain Eukaryota; kingdom Metazoa; phylum Mollusca; class Gastropoda; order Littorinimorpha; family Littorinidae; genus Littorina; species Littorina saxatilis. The sequence continues at coordinate 56,471,210 of NC_090252.1, forward strand.
CAACCCTGCCACCCACACCGTCCAATCATTCTCAGCACCAACAATACATGTATTGTTTGTTTAAAAATGTGTTTGTGTTAGTTTCTATTGCAAGAGAATGTCTTGTAGCATCAAAAATGCCTAAATACCCTTTTATTGGCGGCCATTTTGAAAATTGTAAAAAAACTACTGATTTCTTAATTTTTTCACGGTGGCTCTGTATCAGGTTTTGTTAAGCAAAAGCAAATGTCCATTTACGCCAAATTTGCTGTTAATCACATGAAGTGAAATATGCCTAACATACCCAACCGTTTATACTGGCGGCCATTTTGAAAAATTGTTTAAAAACTACCCATTTTTTTATTTTTCGCGATGGCTCTGTATCAGGTTTTGTTAAGCACATAAAACTCTTCATATTTGCTTAATTTGGTGTTTGTTGCATGATTTGAATGATTTTGCAACATAGGAGCCCCACTAACAATCAAATGCGTATCTAAAATAGTCAGTTGTGTTCCACTATCTTGTCTGACAATGACGTCATGGCATGCTAAACGGTGTCAACAATTGTTTAACGTCAATTTAAAAACAAAATGATTGGAAAATGTAGTTGCTGCACAGTGCGGTCTCACATTTTGCAAAGGAGGAAAAATAAAGAAAATCACATGGCTTGCTGTGTTATACCAGATTTACACGAATTGCTTTTTTAAATATTGAACTGCGAGCGAAAGCGAGATTTTCAATATTTGAAAAAGCAACGAGTAAAGTTTTATAAACATCTTTCCAGTACGTTTGTTGGAACTGTTGTCCGCGCGCACAAACACACACACACACACACACACACTGACACACACACACACACACACACACACACACACACACACACACACACACACACACACACACACACACACACAGTTTTGGTCGTATCAGTCACTCAAACATTTATTAGTATAGGGTAGAACAAAAAGATTAAAGATAGCAGAAGTTAGTACTAATCGCCTTGAACAATTTGCCTTCTTTAGCACTATACAAAAGTTGCTTTAATTCTTTTTAAATGATTAAAAACGTCCTCCGCTAGCCCCTCGGCCGGACTATACAACCCTTTTCTGTTTAAACTGCCGTGTTAATCACAAGACGCATTTCTAGTAGGCTCCAAGCCAGCTAGGCCTACCGTGCACCCCCCTCAGGATTCAGCTTCATTAGGCTAGAGATATTCATTGGGGTCTACTGAACACGTTTTAACAAGTTCGCCACGAAAAAACTCATTCCCACTACTAATTATGCCCCTTTGTTTAAGGGTACCCCGTCGAACGCTAAATTTATCTGTGCAATCACAACAATGCACAGCTGCAATGAATGAACAGAGAACCACATTTTTGAAATCAAAACAGTTAAGTTGATCATTAATCTTGTAAAAAATACCCATTACAGTGTTCAATGTTTGATAGGTTGGCTGTAGTGATGCTTGATAGGCGCGAACCGTCATTTTCACAGTGCGCAAAGCTTGTCAACTTTGATAAGAAAAAGGTTTCAACAAATTTGGGTTTTCTGTTTCATTTTTTAGAAACTACAATGCCTTTGGATCATTTCAAGCCCCATTTGGAATTCCTGAGAGGATTTGTTGCGACACCAGATGAGATATTTCTCCCCTACCCCCTAAACGTGAAATTTTAGGAAAATGTCAAAAACATTTTTCATCAAATATCCATTATAACTTCTCACTGTTTTCAAATCAAATACCAAAAGTAATCACATTGACGACCAAAACAGTTCCTTTGTCCATCTTTTAACAGAACTACAACATTATTATTCTCTTCTCAAGACTGAAATGTAAAAAATAAAACAAAGTGTTCAGATATAGACATCTAATCTAACTGTCCCTTACATATAATTGCTCTTGCTTCATTGTTTCCATATATATACAAGGTAGATTAACATAAGAAAGACAATCTAAGAACTAATGTTTCTTCATGTAAGTGCAGAATGTTTGTTCATAAATGCAAATGTCTTATGAATCAATTTCAGCTTTATAGAAATAACATGAAAAAGTAATTCCAAAGAACTTTTTCTTTCAAACACACACACACACACACACACACACACTCAACACACTCACACACACACACACACAATCTCAGACTGTTTTTGGAGCAAGAAAGTCAAGTTCACAGTCCTGACAAGTTAGTCCGATTCACATTTCAAGTGAATCGTCCAGTCCATTAAGGAACAGTGTTGCCTTCTCCCCCTTCTCTCCTTCCTCGTTGGCCTCATTGAGCAGGCTATCAATAACACACTGTCAGTGAGAGAACCAACTCTTTATTTTCTTCAGTCCACAGAGGCTCAAGGATTCTATTCTAACTGTCCCCTACATATAATGCTCTTGCTTCATAGTTTCCATATTAAAGATAAATTAACATAAGAAAGACAATCTAAGAACTACTCTTTCTTCATGTAAGTGCAGAATGTTTGCTCATAAATGCAAATGTCTTGTGAATCAATTTCAGCTTCATAGAAATAACATTAACAAGTCATTGCACCGAATTTCAAAGAACAGTGGTGCCTCTTCCTCCTTATCTCCTTCCTCGTGAACCTTATTGAGCAGGCTATCAATAATTGTCTGTGAGAGAACCAACTCTTCATTTTCTTCAGTCCAAAGAGGCTCACGGATTCCATTGTTCAGCATCCTTCCATGAGTGACCATCAGCGGGGTTGGGAATCTCTGGGAGTGGCAGGTGAGCGCGCTTCCATGTGGCTGTCTGGTAGTTGGCCCTTCTTGCATGTTGTTTGAGGCTTTTGTGGCAGGGCAGAAATGTGAGCAATGTGATTACTCCTATCCGGCCAGCATAATGCAAGAGAATGAAGAACACGTCGCTCTCTGGGCCTCTTTATTTGATGGTCTTTTGATCAGCTATTTTATGAACAATTTATGGCTTGTCCTTGATTTTAAACATGATCAACTAGTGTCAGCTGCCACTCATTATTTCTTTTAAAGTTCCGGAACCCCTGTAACCCCCCCCCCCTTAATCCGCCTCTGTATATATGACATTAGAGTTCCTTAATTTCCCTTATCAGAAGAATGAATGAACGAAAACAACTGCACTCCGGCGAAACTACCGGAATGTTCCAGAACCCAAGGGAGGTAACTCTTGCTTTGTATCCATGTAAAGAAGGTGACTCTTGTCTTCTTATGAGAGCATAATTTAATTTATCTTTCTTATTGGGTGTTGAGAGTTGAAGTTCTGGTTCTGCTGCTTCATAGAATTTGTCCGAAAATAACTTTGTTAGGTGTGGCATAGTAAGAGCCCCTTTTAGTGACCAAAGCTTTTTTCTCTAGCAATTCGCTCGCTATTGACCGGCCCGCATTACGACGATCAACTTTGTCTGATGTGTATCAGAGACTTGTACTTTACAGTCTCTGTGTCTATGTTATGCAGTGTGCTCTCACTATGATACCCTTATCTTTCGCAAATATGCACATCAGAGCAACGAATCTCCGCCGATTCCTTGCCGATCACTGGCATCTGATCATCAAATAAAACACCTTTCTCATCGAATGTATATAAATCATCATAATATGATTGTACTTCCTTTATTATTTGCGGCCCTATGCTCCACAGGGAGTCTACAGGAATAAGTCAAGTCAAGTAAGTCAAGTCCTTTATTATTACATGTCTAATTTGTTTTAAATTACAAAAATATTCACCGTCCGAAATCCATTTTGTACGGATTCTTATAATCATTCCGTCAATTTTCTTTTGTCGAATTGCAAAATAAACAAAATATTTTCACTAAAAGTTGTCTCTAAATGTTTAATTTCGTCCACCAATTTACTTTCCCGCTGTACGCTTTCTTTCTTTTTAAAGGATGCTTATGTCATTTTGTTGACAACATGTGTAAATACATCGGTCCGTGCAAATGGAAACAAATATGAAACGTTTGTTCAGTCACACACCACTACATTTTAAGTTGCTGTTAATTGGTCTGTGGCTATATAGCCTGCTGTTTCCCAAAAGCTAATCATCAACCATTACCCAACAGCCTCCATTCTTCTCTCGTTTAGCATTGTCCTCAGATACATCAGCAAGCAAAGTGCAAAAGCACGCAAAACACTTAGATGGTTTTGTCTCTCGCTGCGTGCACATTGTTGTCAGTTACGAGCTGCCAGCTTTATCATTCGACTAACAGCGTGGCGTCCATCAGGAACATTTTCCATTTTTATGTAATATTTTAATGGACAAAAAAGTGCTGTTATTGTTATTATTATGTCACAGGTGCAGAGAGAGAGAGAGAGAGAGAGAGAGAGAGAGAGAGAGAGAGAGAGAGAGAGAGAGAGAGAGAGAGAGAGAGAGAGAGAGAGAGAGAGAGAGAGAGAGAATTGAATTGAATTGAATTGAATTGAATAGAACTTTATTTCAAGGATTAAGATTTAAGGCTACGCCTTTTCTTACAATCTGTCCTTGGGACGCACAGACACACAATGATAAAATTGCAAAAATGAAAAAGTTAAAAAGTTTACCAACAAAAGGTGGTCAGAAAACTTCAGCAAAACAGTCTAAGAGTGAGTGAGTGTGTGTGTGTGTGTGTGTGTGTGTGTGTGTGTGTGTGTGTGTGTGTGTGTGTGTGTGTTTGTGTATGTATGTGTGTGTGGGTGTGGGTGTTTGTTTATGTGTGTGTGTGTGTGTGTGTGTGTGTGTGTGTGTGTGTGTGTGTGTGTGTGTGTGTGTGTTTGAAAGAAAAAGTTCTTTGCAATGACTTTTTCATGTTATTTCTATAAAGCTGAAATCGATTCATAAGACATTTGCATTTATGAACAAACATTCTGCACTTACATGAAGAAACATTAGTTCTTAGATTGTCTTTCTTATGTTAATCTACCTTGTATATATATGGAAACAATGAAGCAAGAGCAATTATATGTAAGGGACAGTTAGATTAGATGTCTATATCTGAACATTTTGTTTTATTTTTTACATGTCAGTCTTGAGAAGAGAATAATAATGTTGTAGTTCTGTTAAAAGATGGACAAAGGAACTGTTTTGGTCGTCAATGTGATTACTTTTGGTATTTGATTTGAAAACAGTGAGAAGTTATAATGGATATTTGATGAAAAATGTTTTTTTGACATTTTCCTAACATTTCACGTTTAGGGGGTAGGGGAGAAATATCTCATCTGGTGTCGCAACAAATCCTCTCAGGAATTCCAAATGGGGCTTGAAATGATCCAAAGGTATTGTAGTTTCTAAAAAATGAAACAGAAAACCCAAATTTGTTGAAACCTTTTTCTTATCAAAGTTGACAAGCTTTGCGCACTGTGAAAATGACGGTTCGCGCCTATCAAGCATCACTACAGCCAACCTATCAAACATTGAACACTGTAATGGGTATTTTTTACAAGATTAATGATCAACTTAACTGTTTTGATTTCAAAAAAGTGGTTCTCTGTTCATTCATTGCAGCTGTGCATTGTTGTGATTGCACAGATAAAATTAGCGTTCGAGGGGGTACCCTTAAACAAAGGGGCATAATTAGTAGTGGGAATGAGTTTTTTCGTGGCGAACTTGTTAAAACGTGTTCAGTAGACCCAAATGAATATCTCTAGCCTAATGAAGCTGGATCCTGAGGGGGGTGCACGGTAGGCCTAGCTGGCTTGGAGCCTATAGGTTTACATATTTCCCCTACATAGGCTACGTGAGAGATACCACTCATGAACTAACAATATCGTTCAAACCACAGTTCGTGTGAATGAGGTCATGTCAAACCAGTCTGGCAGGACCTGATTTTCCACTACTCATGATGTCGAAGTCACAGAGACATCGAACATCATTAACCTTGAACGGTTGAAAACGACGTTAAACACCAAATCAAAAAAATTAAAAAAGTATTAAAAATTTTTTTTTTTAAATCGAACATCATTCTGGGAGCACGTTTGCGCTTGCTGTTTCCCCTGAAAGGATTTTGAGAACGTACACGTCACGCGAAGTGTGTGTGTGTGTGTGTGTGTGTGTGTGTGTGTGTGTGTGTGTGTGTGTGTGTGTGTGTGTGTGTGTGTGTGTGTGTGTGTGTGTGTGTATGTGTGTGTGTGTGTGTCTCTGTGCGTGCGTGTGTGCGTGCAGGCATGCAGGAAAGCGTGTGTGTTTGTGTGTCTCTCTGTGCGTGCGTTCAGTTCATGCATGCGTGCGAGAGTGTGTGAATGTGTGTGTGTGTCTCTGTGTGTGCGTGCGTGCGTGTGTGTGTGTGTGTGTGTGTGTGTGTACATGTGTTGGTTTTAAAAGTGCGACAGGGTACTTGTTTTTGAATTGATCACTATTTTCATTGAAAATAATTCATCGAATCATTTTCCTGCACAGTTGTACTCGGTAGGCGGCTTGGCGTACGTTCACCTCACATATTTGACTGTAGCTTGTCTCCTATCCTCAAATAGCACTTCGTTACCCCTTGCATGGCTCCTTCGTTCTCATAAATCCCTAGAATCCCCTATCGATGCTGAATACGACCTGTTTTGGTGAAAAAAGCACATCTCTACCTTCCAAACCCATTGCGCAGTCATTTCTCGAGCTCAATCGCCAACATTTTCAGCTTTGAAAGCAATTTTCAGGAAAGTACCAACCGCTCTTAGACGTGTTATGCCTTTGGAAACAAATCGTGTCGTTGCTGTAGCAGTATGTTACCTTTAATCTGGACAGAAACTAAAAACTTGAGATTAAAACGTCAAAGTTTAGTTCTAACCGCGCTAAGCTCAGCGTTCAACAGCCACTCAGCGAGAATTGGCGAGTGAAGCGAGTGGGGCGAGGAAGTAGCATTGCTTGGGCAATTCTCGCCGCGAGGAACGCTAGGATTAGGCTGTTTTCCCCTCTGCATTAATGAAGTTTCCTTTGTGGAATATTTTCTAACATAGCATAGACATTTTGTCTCAATCTGCCCCGCAGTCGTGTTGATTGAGCGAGTGCAAGAACGCGACTACGAATTTGGAGAAAGCCAAGAAAACTCGCGTTTTCATTGTGTGTGTGTGTGTGTGTGTGTGTGTGTGTGTGTGTGTGTGTGTGTGTGTATGTGTGTGTGTGTGTGTGTGTTTGTGTGTGTGTGTCTATGTGCATGTGTGTTTTGCCAGGGTTGTGATCGCTACTTTTTAAAAAGTAGCCGCTACTTCTCCGCTACTTTAGTAAAATTTGTAGCCGCTACATTTCCGCTACTTTTTTACACAAAGTAGCCGCTACTTTTCCGCTACTTTTCAAAAAGTAGCCGCTACTTTTTCCGCTACTTTTAACTCCACACAAGCAGTAAACACAGAACAAGAAATCAAAGTCAGAATACATTTTATTTACAAAAATCTTCACTAAAAAACAAAAGTTAAAACGAGGTTAGGAAGAGGTTTTTCCACACGAGAACACTTTCGCAGGAGCGCAACCCAACAAGCATTTAAATAAAAACTTGTCTTCCTTCTCCTCGATGAAAGCAAAGCTTGCTAAAAAATTATCTAAAAAACTCGGTAATACACGTCCGGCTGCCATCGTTTGCTCTTGAGAATGAAGTGTGAACTGAGTGTGAATGATCGATCGATCATTGAGTAGGCCTATCGCGATTCAAAACAATGTAACTTCCGGTGTAACTTCCGGTGAGTATTCGCCGAAAACACTCGTTAGCAGCTCATAAATCTGTGACCACGCGATCAACACAAATGTCCCTAAAAGATTACACATGTAGCGGAATTTGTAGCGCAAAATCGCTATTCGCTACAAAAAAATAAGTAGCGCCGCTACTATTTCGCTACTTTTACAACTTTCGAAAAAAAAAGTAGTTTACCGCTATTCGCTACTTTTTTTTGTAGCGGCGCTACATTTTGTAGCGGAAAGTTCCGCTACATCACAACCCTGGTGTGTGTGTGTATGAGTGTGTGTGTGTGTGTGTGTGTGTGTGTGTGTGAGTGTGTGTGTGTGTGTGTGTGTGTGTGTGTGTGTGTGTGTGTGTGAGTGTGTGTGTGTGTGTGTGTGTGTGTGTGTGTGTGTGTGTGTGTGTGTGTGTGTGTGTTCAGTAAGATGCAATAAAATACAGTCTCTTCAAATTAAATAATATAATGACAATTGCCCTCACTGGGTACACTTTCAGCTGAATAGGTTCGAATCCCTGATCAAACAACAACAACAACAACAACAACAACAACAACAACAACAACAACAACAACAACAACAACAACAACAACAACAACAACAACAACAACAATAAAATATTTATTTTCTAAATCGAAAACAAGATTGGTTAAACTCATGAAACGTTTCGTATTTCAAAACGAAACATTCACGTCAAAGTTTTGTCAATGATGACATTTCGTCAAATTGGCCTTTTTTAAAAAGATGATGCCTCGTTCTGGAATGTTCGCCGTTTACCCCCAACAAAGCCCAATGCCTATACATGCAAGTAAACAATAGCTCTCAAATAAGCTATACAATAAAAATTTAAAAAAACTTTTCAAAACAATAGTATTTTGAGTGAACATCGTACCTGTAACGGTGCAGTAGACATCTGAATTAGCATCTGCAAAATATTTATTTTATAGTTGATCAAAATACGTGGTTGAAAAAAGATGGAAAGCCATTCAACATCGAGTTTGACTTCACACATAGACTGTAGGAGATAACAAGACCAAGCTTGTTTATTAGCGGAATGAAAGTTGGAGCCTCATCGGCGTAACATTTTTATTTTCTTTCTGCCTTTCTTTGTTTCCTTCTCCTTTTTTACATTTAGTCAAGTTTTGTTATCTTTGAGGAATTGGGATTGCCTTCTGAAAGGTCCGAGCAAACTGCGCACAACATTTAAGAACTTTTTTTTTTTTAGAAAATCAAACATCTTCCCAGGGTGCGAAGTTAAAGAAACAAAAAGTAGGCAACAGTGGGGGTGGGGGTAGGGTCAAACACAGCAT
>NC_090252.1:56482602-56505621 GCF_037325665.1 Littorina saxatilis
AGTGTGAGAGAGAGACAGGGAGACAGACAGACAGAGAGACAGAGAGAGAAAGGGAGAGAGCGATACACAGAGGGGCATACAGGCAGACTGAGAGCTCGAGAGAGAGACGGAGAGAGAGAGAGAGAGAGAGAGAGAGATAGCTACCCGGCACAGAGTGAAAGAGAGAGACTGACATAGAGAGAAAGGGAGAGAGACAGAGAGAGAGAGAGAGAAAGAGAGAGAGAGAGAGAGAGAGAGAGAGAGAGAGAGAGAGAGAGAGAGAGAGAGAGAGAGAGAGAGTTTTTTTTTCTGATGACAACAGTTTTCCCACTGAATTGGATCTACATTCCTGACGCCAGGCATGTCACACAATACCCTGGCCCTTTGATGTCCAATTAATGTTATCTCCCGCAGGCGGTCGGTTGTGCAAACTATTGTGTATCATAAACTAGGGGCCAAGTCTGTCAGTGCTGCCCTGAATCAGTTTTCTGGGGCTAAAGCTACCCTTTCCGTTTACCGTCTACCATGTTACTACTTGACTCCGAAAACAACCGAAAAACTCCGAAACCCTCATCTACTATAAATAAATCCAAAAACAAAGAGACTGCCATGCCAACGTTCCAAAATTCAGAATAAAAAAACAAGAAAGGTAGGTTGTTGGAACGTTTGTTATGGACAAAACCGTTGGGTCGATATATTTGTGAATGTATATTATATGAAGTCTTATATCGCGCGCGTATCTCCAGACTCACACTCAAGGCGCAGGGATCTATTTATGTATTGTTTTGTCAATAATAAACGTTCCAACAACCTACCTTTTTACATTTAGTCAAGTTTTGACTAAATGTTTTAACAGAGAGGGGGGAATCGAGACGAGGGTCGTGGTGTATGTGTGTCTGTCTGTCTGTCTGTCTGTCTGTGTGTGTGTAGAGCGATTCAGACTAAACTACTAGACCGATCTTTATGAAATTTGACATGAGAGTTCCTGGGTATGATATCCTCAGACATTTTTTTTCATTTTTTGATAAATGTCTTTGATGACGTCATATCCGGCTTTTCGTGAAAGTTGAGGCGGCACTGTCACGCTCTCATTTTTCAACCAAATCGGTTGAAATTTTGGTCAAGTAATCTCCGACGAAGCCCGGACTTCGGTATTGCATTTCAGCTTGGTGGCTTAAAAATTAATTTATGACTTTGGTCATTAAAAATCTGAAAATTGTAAAAAAAAAATTTTTTTTATAAAACGATCCAAATTTACGTTCATCTTATTCTCCATCATTTTCTGAGTCCAAAAACATATAAATATGTTATATTTGGATTAAAAACAAGCTCTGAAAATTAAAAATATAAAAATTATGATCAAAATTAAATTTTCGAAATCAATTTAAAAACACTTTCATCTTATTCCTTGTCGGTTCCTGATTCCAAAAACATATAGATATGATATGTTTGGATTGAAAACACGCTCAGAAAGTTAAAACGAAGAGAGGTACAGAAAAGCGTGCTATCCTTCTCAGCGCAACTACTACCCCGCTCTTCTTGTCAATTTCACTGCCTTTGCCATGAGCGGTGGACTGACGATGCTACGAGTATACGGTCTTGCTGCGTTGCATTGCGTTCAGTTTCATTCTGTGAGTTCGACAGCTACTTGACTAAATGTTGTATTTTCGCCTTACGCGACTTGTTTGATTCTCATCTACTACATGTATGCATAACTAAATCTATCTTCAAAGTGAAGAAAGTGAGAAGTCGTGCCTGATTCATGTTTCTTGCACTCTTATTTTTGGCTCACGTAAGTGTAGCCTATGCGATCGTAACTTTGTCTGTCTGTGCGTGTGTGTGTGTGTGTGTGCGTGTGTGCGTGTGTATGTCTGTGGTAGAAACTTTAACATTTCGTCATTTGAAGACGTCACATTATGGCGTAAGAGGGTTAGACGTCACGCGAAGGAATTACTGAAAGTCTCGGTCATTTTGGCTCATTATTTTGAGCGGGCCGAGACTAGTTGGAAGGCACTATGGCGGAAAAGAGAGTTATCCCCCCATCTGCTTCTTTCTCTCTGTAAACTTGTAGGGCTAGTTATTTTTCGGTAACTTACCCAACAACCAAAATCACTTACCCAACAACGGGCCTGAATCCTCGATAGCTCATGGGTAGAGACTGTACACATTGTGGATCTACTTTTTGCGACTCAAAAGTTCAGAACACTCTAATGTACAAAATATACATTTCTGGAGCAAACAATACAACCATACCGCATTTAAACCAGCAACTACAGGCTTGAACACATGAATCGCAATATAAAATCCATGAGTTTGGTTGTTTTCTGAATTCAGATCTGCCGTGCACAATCGTTTATCGCTAGCAAGATTCCAAGGAAAAGTAACTCTCATACTTTGCCTAGCGACACGAGTAGTTCCCCTTCCAGATTTCGGCTGCATCGACAAGACTGCAATCCGACGGTCAGTTTTCAACAATATTTCATTTTATAAACAGATCACACGCAATCAATTGCAAACATTTAATCAACTTAAAGAACATGCAGCGGTTTCATACACTATTTTTCCCCAGAAAACTAAACTTCATACAGTTTTTAGCGTTGGAACACGGGTGTAAAACTTCGTCTGCTAGTCACATTCGAGGAAAGAACATTTCCTGAGCGATACCAAAACATGAACAGAACACACACTATCTGCCTTTACCGCCACAGCAGAATGACAACATAACTGTGTACTTGATTTTAGTTCAAAACATGGAAACTGACAAGAAGTGTTAACAAAATTGAATGATTTGCACGGAACTATACAACCGCGCATTAATCGATCGCCTGCGCAGGTAGACTGGTTGGGTGAATATGATTCGATCAAACTTTCGCACAAAAACTCCTCTTTTCATTGAATAACTGAAGAAAGGAGGGATAAAGAGGTTCCATACCTCGTCTCAGTGATTATCAAAAATAATGGTCTCAGTTCGCGGTCATGAAAAAGCTCGCTGAAGCTCGCATTTTTCATGATCCGCTAACTTCGACCATTATTTTTGATAATCACTGAGACTCGGTGTTCTGCGCGAACTTAGAATCCGGTTTCATTCTAGAATGGACCGGGTCCAGGTTGGAATTCTAACCCTGCGCAAGTACAGGGGTGCCATTCTAGAATGAAACCCTTGTTGCTGGTCCATTCTAGAATCGGCCGTGCGCAAGGTTGGAATTTGGGTCCAAGTTGGAATAGTCATTTCAGTTAGACTATCACACAGCCAAAGCCACAAATGTGAATTTTCTTTTTGTTTTTGTTTTTTGTGTGTTTGGTTGGGGTTTTTTTTTCTCGGGTTTTTTACACTTTACTCAAAGACATCGTGAATTGGGATTGTGATGTTCTGAAAGTGATTACGATTTTGAGAGACACTGCACTCAGCACTGATTGCTACGAACGGAAATTTCCGGACTGACAGTGTTTTGCCGATCTCGCTTGTAACTTTTAATCTTATTCATATACATGAAGTTGGTCTTCTGAATTGTGAAGATATAATGTCAACTTTTTTTTAAACCTGTGACAACAGCTCTATAACTCACTCTGTCCTTCTGTTGGTCTGTCTGTCGGTTAGTCGGTCTGACCGTCTGTCTGTCAAAAAAATTGTCAAAAAACCGGACATTTCCGAGAGGGAGACAGCGCTGACATTGCAAGCGGCCGCAACCGGCTCTCATCACAAAAACAACTGCCCTGCAAACAATACCGCCCTGGTAGTCCCCCTTGCTATGGTCTGCCTTTGTTTATTGCGTACTCAGGAGTGTCAACTTTCTTGACATGACATGACATCGCAAGATCGCCAAAGGATTTTTTCAGGGGTAGACAAATCAGCCCCATTTTATCAAAGGGAAGGTGCAGGTGGAGATAATTCAAGGGAAGACAACTCTGTCTTACCTACAAACATTACGGCCCCCTTTATTCAAGGGTTTCATTCTAGAATGGCACCCCTGTACTTGCGCAGGGTTAGAATTCCAACCTGGACCCGGTCCATTCTAGAATGAAACCGGATTCTAAGTTCGCGCAGAACATGGGCATGTAACCTCTACTTATCTTTTCATGTCTTGGCGTCTCAAATCAGTCTTATTAGTCAGAAAGCGCATGCACGTAGTCTCGACCAGCGCGTGGTGTGCTTCTTTCTGAGTACTTTACGTCACAAATTGTACTTTACGTACTTGATGATGACGTAAGTTAATTGTATGTGTTCTATTTCGTTGACTGAGCACGGCCGGGACCAGTTGGCGTGAGCGCTGGGATTTCGAGTTTCATTCGATACAGGTAGGAGGTTAGTCGATATCGACCAAAGTCGATAAGTGCATTCTTCACTATGGTATTGAGTCTGATTTCGTCGTCCATCTTGAATCAAAAAGCACTCTTCTTACCAAAAAAAACAAACAACTTCGTTGCGAGCTACGGCGAAGCTTCGCATGTCAAAACTTGAGAAGCGATGTTGGGGTCAAAGTACCACGCCGTAGCTGCGGGTTTTTGGTATTAAGACTTTGCGAAGCTTCGTGTAGTCGACTACGGGCTCATTAAGGACAGGCTTAAGTAGGCTAGATCTAGATCTAGTGTCTCGCTTTCTTGCACAGTGTCACCTATGCTTACTGTGTGTGTGTGTGTGTGTGTGTGTGTGTGTGTGTGTGTGTGTGTGTGTGTGTGTGTGACGGAGTGATTGAGTTTGTGTTACTGTTTGTCGATTTCTTACGTGAGCCTTGAAGGCTTCGCCTCTTGTTGTGTTTGGAGCCGGATTTTCGACGAAGTCAGTCGAGGCATCAACTTCAATGAAAGGGAGGTAACTCTTGTTACTCTAACGCACAAGTATTGATGACGTCATACACACTTGGATACACGCGCACGCACGTAAATGGATAACTTTCATCAGTGATCAAACAAAAGATTCTCTTTTTTTTCTGTCGAAAACATGTTCAAATCATAAACGAAAACAGCAATGACGCTCACATCGTCTGCTATCAGTGTTTTCGTACGTCATTAGAGTTCACTTCCTTCCATTACTTCCGCTCCTTCGCAAATCCTCACACGAACACAAAAACAAAGCCATGAACGGTGAAAGTTGCAGATGTAAGTTATAATTTCAATCAAACAAGTCAACAAAACACGATCTAAGTACGAATTTTCTTAATTTCTGACTGAGGGTTTCGGGGGTTTTCTGAGGTTTTTGGAGACTGAAGAGCAGAACCGACATATTTCGCACCCCAATAAAAGCATTAATTCCCGTGTCATTTCATTTAAACTTTCTTAGCCATTTCAGTAAGGCCGTCCACTTGACTATCAGGAACACCTGAATTAAATGACACGAGAACTAATGCTTTAACTGATTAGGGTGCGAAAATCAGTTTTCGCCAAAAATATTTGGCCAAGCCTTTTTTAATGGATCAAAACAAAAACAAACTGTTCCTCATCGCACCAAGATCTATACAGTTCGGGCTGGAGTTATGAAGCGGAGTGAGCCCACCGATCCGTGCATACACTAATAAGAAAAAACGTGTGTTCATTTACACAACACTTAAAGTGATATAACCTAGCAATAAAACAATCCCTCGTCGCCCAAAGAGCTATATAGTTCAGGTTGGAGGTTGTAATTATGTGACCACACACTGACCAGGAATACCTTAAAGCCACCATCCGCCTCCGGCGTACGTGCATGTGTGTGTCTGTGTCTGTGTTTGTCAGTCTGTCTGTCTGACTTTCTGTCTGTGTCTGTCAGTCTGTCTGTCCTGGTGTGAACGTGAATGTGTGTGCCGGTGTGTGTGTGTGTGTGTGTGTGTGTGTGTGTGTGTGTGTGTGAATGTATATATACATATATATACTGAAACGCAAGCAAATGAACCACCAAAGTTTTACAAGAAAACTTTCTTCGAACCGCAAAAATGAAGAGACAGAGCTCTAGATATATACTGTACAAATCTACAACATCAAGCAGAGACGTTCGCAAACAACTCAAGAGTCAGAGACAACATGGACAAACCCCACCGTGTTGCCCTCCATCAACTACGCCAGATGGTATTGAACAGAGAGGTACGCATCAGTACAGCTGACAAAGGTGGGGCAGTGGTGCTACGAGACACTGACAAAGGTGGGGCAGTGGTGCTACGAGACACTGACAAAGGTGGGGCAGTGGTGCTACGAGACACTGACAAAGGTGGGGCAGTGGTGCTACGAGACACTGACAAAGGTGGGGCAGTGGTGCTACGAGACACTGACAAAGGTGGGGCAGTGGTGCTACGAGACACTGACAAAGGTGGGGCAGTGGTGCTACGAGACACTGACAAAGGTGGGGCATTGGTGCTACGAGACACTGACAAAGGTGGGGCAGTGGTGCTACGAGACACTGACAAAGGTGGGGCAGTGGTGCTACGAGACACTGACAAAGGTGGGGCAGTGGTGCTACGAGACACTGACAAAGGTGGGGCAGTGGTGCTACGAGACATTGACAAAGGTGGGGCAGTGGTGCTACGAGACACTGACAAAGGTGGGGCAGTGGTGCTACAAGACACTGACAAAGGTTGGGCAGTGGTGCTACAAGACACTGACAAAGGTGGAGCAGTGGTGCTACAAGACACTGACAACTACATCAAAGAAGCTGAACGACAACTTAACAACAGTCTACACTACAGCAAGGTAGACAAAGATCCTACAGTTGCCATTGCTAAAGCCTCCAACAAAATCGTCGAAGATATACATGACAGGGGTTTTATCGATGATGGAACATACAGATGGGCTAAAACAGAACTGAATACAGTCAGAACCCACTGTTTCTACCACCTACCTAAGATCCACAAAACCCTTGAGAACCCTCCGGGATGACCTATTGTCTCAGGGGTAGAAGGCTCTACGGTAAAAGTTTCGAAGTTAGTGGACAGCCGGCTTCAAGACCTGGTCGTGCAACTCCCAAGCCACGTGAAAGACACAACACACATGCTGCAAACTGTGCAAGATCTTACACGACCGAAGGTCCCTTCAGCCCAGGAACACTCCTTGTCACCATTGACGTCGAGGGTTATGTACTAACATACCGCATGATGACATGGAGACAGCACTTCGTCATTTCTTGACACTGAAGCCTTTACCGAACACCCCACCACCAGCAACGATTGTACAGGTTGTTCGTCACATTCTTTCCAACAATGTGCTTACATTTGAAGGACAACTGTACAAACAAGAACACGTGACTGC
This sequence comes from Littorina saxatilis, assembly GCF_037325665.1. NCBI lineage: Eukaryota > Metazoa > Mollusca > Gastropoda > Littorinimorpha > Littorinidae > Littorina > Littorina saxatilis. The sequence continues at coordinate 56,489,794 of NC_090252.1, forward strand.
AATGGGCACTCCTATGGCCCCGACAATTGCTAATCTCTTGGCATGGGATGGCTGGAAGAACGCATGCTGGAAACAAGCCAAGTTCCACTTCATACCAGCTCGTGGAAGCGCTTCATAGATGACATCTTCCTTCTATGGACTGGTACACCAGAAGAACTTGAGACCTTCGAGAAGCACATCAACTCATTCCATCCGACCATCAAATTCACAATGGGTTCTTCGCCGGTTGAAATGCCCTTCATGGACATGACGCTCAAAATGCAGGAGGGGTACATAGAGACAGATCTCCATACAAAGCCCACGGACATCACGCTCAAAATTCAGGAGGTGTACATAGAGACAGATCTCCATACAAAGCCCACGGACATCACGCTCAAAATGCAGGAGGGGTACATAGAGACAGATCTCCATACAAAGCCCACGGACATCACGCTCAAAATGCAGGAGGGGTACATAGAGACAGATCTCCATACAAAGCCCACGGACATCACGCTCAAAATACAGGAGGTGTACATAGAGACAGATCTCCATACAAAGGCAACGGACATCACGCTCAAAATGCAGGAGGGGTACATAGAGACAGATCTCCATACAAAGGCAACGGACATCACGCTCAAAATGCAGGAGGGGTACATAGAGACAGATCTCCATACAAAGGCAACGGACATCACGCTCAAAATGCAGGAGGGGTACATAGAGACAGATCTCCATACAAAGCCCACGGACATCACGCTCAACATGCAGGAGGGGTACATAGAGACAGATCTCCATACAAAGGCAACGGACATCACGCTCAAAATGCAGGAGGGGTACATAGAGACATACCTCCACACAAAGGCAACGGACAAAAGAAACTACCTGCACTATACGTCGTGCCACCCAAGACACTGTAAAGCCTGTCCTTAATTGGACGAAGTCGACTACGCGTAGCTCACTTGGCGAAGCTACCGGAACTAGACTTCGTCGCAGTCCAAGGGAAGGCACTATGGCGGAAAAGAGAGTTATCTTTTCATGTCTTGGCGTCTCAAATGCGCGTAGTCTCGACCAGCGCGTGGTGTGCTTCTTTCTGAGTACTTTACGTCACAAATTGTACTTTACGTACTTGATGATGACGTAAGTTAATTGTATGTGTTCTATTTCGTTGACTGAGCACGGCCGGGACCAGTTGGCGTGAGCGCTGGGATTTCGAGTTTCATTCGACATGTCAATGCATCGCAGTATGAAATAATACAGGTAGGAGGCGGTTAGTTCTTGTACTTTGGGTCAACCAAAGTCGATAAATGCATTCTTCACTATGCATGGGTGCAACTCTGCCGGCTACACGCCGGCAGCCGGTTTTTGGTTTCATCGGCTGCCGATGTTTTTGTTCCAGGAGAGGTTTTTTTTTGGCATTTTAAATACTAAAAAAGCTGGACCCCAACTCTTGCCGGTTTTTGGAATTTTCCAGGTTGCACCCATGAGTATGGTATTGAGTCTGATTTCGTCGTCCATCTTGAATCGAAAAGCACTCTTCTTACAAATAAAAAAACAACTTCGTTGCGAGCTACGGCGAAGCTTCGCATGTCAAAACTTGAGAAGCGATGTTGGGGCACAGGCAGAAGGTATCGTTCACTGGACCACTACTTCCATAGAAAGACTACAAGGTTTGACACTCACTTCGAGTCGTCTGTATTCTTGGAGTCGCTTAATTCCTGCGGACAATTTTTTTGTTCAAGACGGTTTGCCTCTTCCTACAGTCTGTGTTAGGTCAAATAAATACAGTTGAATGATTATTTTAACCGTATGTACCTTTAATTTTCAGCTGCCGTCCGCTCCAGGTTGTTTTTAACCATCATTTGGACGAATGTTCGTTTGCGAGCCGCAATCCTGTAGCCGGTAAGAAATCATGCATCCCGCACCGAATATGCATACCAGTGCTCATTGGTCTAAAACATATGTAAATATTGCAGCAAAGGGAAGCTACCCACGGGAGTTTCACTTTAGGTTTTTGGCGAAGAGCCGTTTCCCGAATAAAAACTTAAACGTCCGGTTATTAGCCAATGATCGCATCGGACTACTATCTCCTCGGACATACGACGATCATCAGGCGCACAGGATCTAAGTGGTATGCCGTTGACAGACACGTTTGGTCGCACAAAATACGGTTTAAAAACATGCAGCGGACAGGCAGCTAAATATAAAAGGTACAGATAGTTAGAACATTCATTTATCACGGCATTTGTACAGTTGCAAAGGTTCTTGACATTGGCAATTATTTTGTGCATAATTTTTTTCTCAAGTTAGTGGAACACGACTCGAAGCTGAGTGACAAACCTTGTAGTCTTTCTATGGAAGTAGTGGTCCAGTGAACGATACCTTCCGCCTGTGCACTGACAAGCTAGGAACAGACGGAAAATTCCGAACAAAAGTAAATGACGTCAAAGTATCTTTCGCTTTGCGTGTAACTTTGTCATGATCGACGTATTTTTGTGTGACGCGTTCGGCTGTTCTATCAGGTCAATGGCTGCGTGTTGCCCCGCCGGTGTGAACTCCTCCTACGGCCAAGTCGTTTTTGTGGTTTATTTCGCATTTAGGTCCCAGGTAATATTATGAAGTTTTAATACGATCAATCGGACCTATTATCAAGTTAGTGTATCAACTTTTGAACGAACTGCGCCCAGTAGTTTCCCAGCAATAAGCTGTTAAGTGGAGAAAGACACACAGACACACAATTAAAGTCTGCTGAGCCCTTGTACTAGCGTACTCGGGGATAAACACATATATGTATGTGTGTGCGCGCGCGCGATTGCGTGTATGTGTGTGTGCGTTGGGGTGTGTGGGTGTGGATGTACCTGTGTCAGTGTGTGTGTCTGTGGGTACATGTGGATTCATGCAGGGGTGTGTGCTAGCACGTGCGAACACACACACACATTTATTGAACTGAATACACCAGTTAACAGTTCCGCGGCCATTTTAGATCTCGCACATGCGCACTTCTTTTATCGCGAGCAGATTCGACTTATTTCCTTTTCCGGGTGATGCGCATATCGTTTTTCGGCATGCTTATGTCTTTTTCCTTTTCCGGTTGATTTCACCGCATGCGCAGATCGTGTTATTCGCCCACGTTTCTACGCAAGGGACACTACTCCGGCGCACTACTCCACCCGTTGAAAGGGGGAAACATTTTCTTCAGTACAAGTAGTCTTTATGAATAAACAATTAACAAGAAGGACGTTGTAAATTCATTCAATGCAGATAAAATAAGAAATATGTTTGACGAACTTGTTCTGTTCTTATTCACATGACAAAATATGTGAAGATCGAGAGCTGTTATTAAAAAACCGTGTTCCAGGCAACTCGCAAACGGATAACCGCTGTGTATTTCACCACAACCCAACGCAAAGTAAACATGACACACTACTATTTGGCATACCTTTTTGCATTCATTGAACTTTCCCCAATAAATTCGGCTCACATCAGTCGTACTAAAAGTTTGTCAAAACACGACACACAGGCGATAACAAATGCCCACCTGATCTTGTGGTTCGCAACCACACACTAACGACCGTCGAGGCACGTAATGAATTTTGCATTCTTCTGACCACCATTTTTACACCCCCGGTATAGGGGTGTGTATAGGTTTCGGTCGATGTGTTTGTTTGTTTGTTTGTGTGTTTGTGTGTTTGTGTTCGCATATAGATCTCAAGAATGAACGGACCGATCGTCACCAAACTTGGTGAACAGGTTCTATACATTCCTGAGACGGTCCTTACAAAAATTGGGACCAGTCAAACACACGGTTAGGGAGTTATTGGTGGATTAAGATTCTACAAGGACTTATAGAGAAACATATTCATGGTCAAAGGGAAATACATGTAACCTTCTCAGTTGGTGGCAGTGAGAATGGGTGCAGTGAGAATGGTTATTTCCCTTTGACCAACGGGGGTGTTTTTCCTACCTCCGAGGAATTTCTTGTTTAAGTCGGTTACTCCCATTACTGAAACCAATAACACAGCATGTTGACGCCATCGCTAATTTGGATGTAACGTGAGGTTTTTGTTATAACTGACGTAGAGGAAAACACACCGTCCCGTTCAATTGCTTCCATCACGTTGAGCAGACGATGCAGCGGTTGCTCGTCGAAATTTCTCGTCCAACCAGAATCGCTTTGGGTATCACGTGAGTTTTCCTTCTTTGTACCATGTAAGTGCCGAAACTGTTAACTGGTGTATAGCCATGAAATAGTCATGCTGAACAAACGTGCATGTGCATGCTATCTTTCACCTTTACTTACCCGTGTTGAAGTAGAGGTTACATGCCGAGTCTCAGTGATTATCAAAAATAATGGTCGAAGTTAGCGGATCATGAAAAATGCGAGCTTCAGCGAGCTTTTTCATGACCGCGAACTGAGACCATTATTTTTGATAATCACTGAGACGAGGTATGTAACCTCTTTATTCCTCCTTTCTTCAGTTATTCAAAGAAAAGAGGAGTTTTTGTGCGAAAGTTTGATCGAATCATATTCACCCAACCAGTCTACCTGCGCAGGCGATCGATTAATGCGCGGTTGTATAGTTCCGCGCAAATCATTCAATTTTGTTAACACTTCTTGTCAGTTTCCATGTTTTGAGCTAAAATTAAGTACACAGTTATGTTGTCATTCTGCTGTGGCGGTAAAGGCAGACAGTGTGTGTTCTGTTCATGTTTTGGTATCGCTCAGGAAATGTTCTTTCCTCGAATGAGACTAGCAGACGAAGTTTTACACCCGTGTTCCAAAGTTAAAAACTGTATGAAGTTCAGTTTTCTGGGGCAAAATAGTGTATGAAACCGCTGCATGTTCTTTAAGTTGATTAAATGTTTGCAATTGATTGCGTGTGATCTGTTTATAAAATGAAATATTGTTGAAAACTGACCGTCGGATTGCAGTCTTGTCGATGCAGCCGAAATTTGGAAGGGGAACTACTCGTGTCGCTAGACAAAGTATGAGAGTTACTTTTCCTTGGAATCTTGCTAGCGATAAACGATTGTGCACGGCAGATCTGAATTCAGAAAACAACCAAACTCATGGATTTTATATTGAGATTCATGTGTTCAAGCCTGTAGTTGCTGGTTTAAATGCGGTATGGTTGTATTGTTTGCTCCAGAAATGTATATTTTGTACATAGTAGATCCACAATGTGTACAGTCTCTACCGATGAGCTATCGAGGATTCAGGCCCGTTGTTGGGTAAGTGATTTTGGTTGTTGGGTAAGTTACCGAAAGACAAGAGGCGAAGCCTTCAAGGCTCACGTAAGAAATCGACAAACAGTAACACAAACTCAATCACTCCGTCACACATACACACACACACACACACACACACACACACACACACACACACACACACACACACACACACACACACACACACACACACACTGGACTCGTTCCGGTGCCATGCCTAATGTATGCTGATGACATTGTTATTCTCTCAACTACAAAGAAAGGATTACAGGACAAACTCAACAGCCTCCATGAATACTGCAATACATGGGGATTACAAATTAATCGCGAAAAAACAAAGGTGATAGTTTTCTCCAAGCACGAACCCATACTCCCCCTCTTCTTCAAAATTGGCGATGCCATAATCAATACTACAGACAACTATAAATATCTCGGCATCATATTCAATAAACGCGGAGACATGAAAATGGCACAGAACCATCTCTCCCGACAAGGGAGCAAAGCTCTGCACTCGCTCAAACGAGCAGTACGAACAAAGAACATAAGTGTCCCAGTAATGGCGAAACTCTTTGATACATTAGTTGCACCTATTCTGACCTTTGGCTCTGAAATTTGGCTCCCTTACTGCAAAGATATAAACTTAAAGGACACGCAGAACCTTGAGAATAATCTCCTTGAAAAATGTATAACGACTGTCCTTCCGCATGAAAACGTACACATGAAATTCTGCAAGCAACTTTTAGGAGTACACAGAAAATCAATGAATCTCCCTGAATTGGGCAGATTTCCGATCAGCACAAAAATATTGGGACAGATCATATCATTTTGGTTACACATCATGGAATCTGACCAACATGGGCTTCTTCGCCAAACTTACTCAAGCCTTCTCTCACAAGAACATAAAGAGGAAAATAAATGGCTCTTATTTGTACGCGAGTTCCTGACTTCCTCAGGCTTCAAACACGTGTGGCAAAACCAAAGCACAATACACCCGGCAAGACTGAAACACGCGCTAACAAAACATGTAGAAACTCAATTTGTCAGGCTCTGGAGGACAAAAAAAGAAGGAAACTCCTCTAAACTACAGTTTTACAAGGGAGTGTCACACGACTACTCTCTACAACCCTATCTTTTGCTAACACAAGAACACAGACAGGCTATGAGCAAACTACGTATAAGTGCCCATGACTTAGAAATCGAAAAGGGCAGATACACGGGAACACCAAGGGAGGAAAGAATATGCAGAAACTGTGGAGTGGTGGAGGATGAACTTCACTTCCTTGATTCATGTACAATGTATGCTCATCTCAGGCAACAGTTATTACCGAATACTTCCACCGGCAGTGGTGAAATAAGAGTCAGTTCTCTGTTTACTGACAGCGACATCCAAAGGCAATTGGCAAAATATGTGTACGATTGTTTTCAACTACGCAGATGCAATGCGTCTTCCGACTGTCCTCAATAACCTATGCTCATCTTCAGGTCCTCTTTGTTCACCCTGTTCCACTTGGTTTTGTATTACATGTATGTTATGTTATATTGCTATTTTTCCTGTACTTATGTATCTTGAATGTGTCAATAGGCTATGTGCTTTAATGACAATAAATTCTGATTCTGATTCTGATTCTGATTCTGATTCACACACACACACATACACACACACACACACACACAGTAAGCATAGGTGAAACTGTGCAAGAAAGCGAGACACTAGATCTGCCAACTAGTCTCGGCCCGCTCACAATAACAATGACCGAGACTTTCAGTAATTCCTTCGCGTGACGTCTAACCCTCTTACGTCATAATGTGACGTCTTCAAATGTTAAAGTTTCTATCACACACGTCAAACACTTTTGACCGAGACGTAATCTTCTTATGCAAGTTACAAGTAGATGTGCAACGCCAAGGCACTGCATACCCCAGCGAAAGACAAACCTTTCTCTCTCTCTCTCTCCTCTCTCTCTCTCTCTCTCTCTCTCTCTCTCTCTCTCTCTCTCAAACACACACACACACACACACGAACACACACACGAACACACACACACACACCCCAAGTTACACACGTACACACATACACACTCACTCACACGCACTCACTCACTCTATCACACACACTTCATACACAAAAAACACCCCTCCATACGCACATATAGACAGACGGACATACACACCTTTACAAACAAACACACATACACACACACACATACACTTACGCACACGCACAAACACACACCCACCCACGCTCTCTCTCTCTCTCTCTCTCTCTCTCTCTCTCTTTCTCTCTCTCTTTCTCTCTCTCTTTCTCTCTTATACAAACAGACCCACACAAACACACACACACACACACACACACACACACACACACATGTACATACACACGCATGTACGCACGCACACAGACACACACACACACACACACATTGACTCACACAAATCTCATACACACAAAACACACGCTCATACGCACATACACGGTTGGCCTAGTGGTAAGGCGTCCGCCCCGTGATCGGGAGGTCGTGGGTTAGAACCCAGGCCGGGGCATAACTAAGACTTTAAAATTGGCAATCTAGTGGCTGCTCCGCCTGGCGTCTGGCATTATGGGTTTAGTGCATGCTAGGACTGGTTGGTCCGGTGTCAGAATAATGTGACTGGGTGAGACATGAAGCCTGTGCTGCGACTTCTGCCTTGTGTGTGGCGCACGTTATATCTCAAAGCAGCACCGCCCTGATAATAATTATGGCCTTTCTTGGTCGGCTGGGCGTTAAGCAAACAAACAAACAAATACGCACATAGACAGACGGACACACACACCTTTACAAACAAACACATATGCACACTCATACACACACACACATACACACAAACTCATGCACACACACATTTACTCTTTCTCCCTCTCTCTCAGTCTTTCTTACACACACACACACACACACACACACACACACACACACACACACACACACACACACACACACGAGTACAGACTCATGCACGCGCGCGCACACACACACACACACACACACACACACATACACACACACTAACACTAACACACGTGCACAAAATGAATATACACACACACACACACACACACACACACACACACACACACACAAACAGTAACACTAACACATGTGCACAAATTGAACACAAACACACACACTGCGCGAGAGAGAAAGACTTCAGGGAGACATGACGTCATGATGCATTAATTGACGTCAAAGTCTTTCGACCGTGACGTATTCTTCTTACGCGAGCTTTATCCATAGACTTGGAAACTACGGAATTTCTACCCGTCCAAAACGGCCTTGGGTGGCGTTTGCTGAAAAAATGGGGGCGACTATTGCACCCACCGTATTTTTGTTAGTATGGTCCCAATTTTTGGTGAACTTCCATCTCCAACTGTAGCACGTAGCCGGGCACAAAGAATCCTTCTTTATCATGTATTATTCGGTATGCACTGTCACGTTTCAATATATCACTTAAGGTGATTATGAACCGGTTAATTACTACTAATTAACTAACCACACCACGATCCACTCTCGCAGTCATACAATTAAATAGAGTCAACAAAAGTATAAGTTTCAGACGCCTGTTTATGTATAAACTCTCCACCTCCCTCGAGCCTTCACTCAAAATATGTTCCTTTTACGTTCTCAACACGTAAAAAAAAACAGTGTTCACTGACAAAATGCCAGTAGTATATAGAAAATTATAGTAACACGCTGAACCCGTGTAAATATAGTTAAATGCGAATGTTCTGTTCGAAAAGCTCTAGTTCGTGCAGGGGTCACACCCCACGTTGTCACTACTCCAATGAAATCATAGATACGAAAAGACAACGGTGGTCAACGGGGTGCGTACGACATGGTGCACTTAGCTTTATCTCTGCTGCTGCTGCTTAGCCGGTATGCTGGTTAGTCGGTTCGCTGGTTAGCCGGTCCGCTGGTTAGCCGGTTCGCTGGTTAGCCGGTCCGCTGGTTAGCCGGTCTCCTGGTTAGCCGGTCTCCTGGTTAGCGTAGCCCCAACAGTTCCCGCCAGAGTCAGCCGTGCCGATGTTACGGGAACGTAACGAACGAACGAAACGAACGAACGAAGGAAGGCTGCAAACAGAAAGCATCGGTGCACTAAACATGTCAGCTACCCCTCACCCACCACCTTAAAACATGTCATCTTTAAATATCTCATCGAGCACGTGGGCCTGCACAAAACTGACTTTTTACAACAACAAAACAGCCATTTTCCGTCCTTCTCTCCCTATCTGCAAAAACCATATACAGATTAGTATTTTAGCGTCACAGAGAGTAAATTATGCGCTAACCTGGAAAGAACAACAGAGAGTATTTCATTCCACAACACAGACTCATCAACAGCGTTAAATAATGATTTATTACCTCAAAAGCCTATGATTGTAACTCTCAATGGAAGCAAAGTCCGCCTCCTCCCTGGAACAGTCTCTGTTCGTCAACAGTGACCCAAAACGTCCAGAACCCCTTGTCGAATCCTTATGCGAAAGCCATCGCCGACGAAGGAAATGTGACGACTTGTCCTCAGCAAAATACGTGGCAGAGGAAAGGAATAACTTGTGGAAGTTCCCCTAGAGTGCCGAATATGATACTCGGTGAAAAACCATCATACTCTAGTAACTGTGTGTTAGGTCCTTCCCCTTCTGCCGCTGGGTGTCAAGTGTGTCGTCCTTGAGTCTCTGACAGACCACCTAGCCAAATACACGTGACTGACCTTGTCACCAAACCAGTCCAGCTATACACAGTTTTGCCTCCCCAAGCAGGAAAAAAAGACACGAGAAACTCAATCCCTGAAAATCCCGTGCGCGCTGTCAGCGAAAAAAACCGTCAGCCCTATGACAGCAGAAACCTGCACTGTGAAGCTCGTGCGTTTCAAAACATCCGTGCTCGGGAGCACTGTCAGCAAAAACTCTGCTGTGTCCAATATCACGCACAGGCGCTTTCTATCATACATTGACCCAGAACAGGCACTCCACTGAGTGACGCTTTCTTGGTCTCTGTCACCCGATCGTGACACACCTCCCCTCTTCAAGACGAAACCTCGGTTTCGCTCACAGTCATGTTCTCCTCTACCGCCCGAGAGAGAAAGTCAGCTCCAACATTGTTGGCGCCCGGAATGACGCGTACCGTGAATTGGTACGGTTGGAGAATCAACGCCCAGCGCATAAGTCTGGCGTTTGCCAACCTTGCAACCTGAAGATATTGCAGAGGTTGATGGTCCGTCTCCAGACAGAAAGGTCGTCCTCAAGAACGAGCAACCCCTCGTTTCACCCCTGATAACTGCAACCTTCTCTGTCTTCTTGTCTTTGTTCTTCTGGTCTTTGTTCTTCTCCCCGTAGGCAGTCCTCTCTACGTAGGCGCGCAGCAGGTTGGCATGGTACAGGCGTGCTTTCCCGTGCATCATGATCCTGTAGTCGTTCTGGCCCACCCTCGCTGTCACCTCAAAAGGTCCTTGCCACTGCAGTTGTAGCTTGTTGTGTTTGACAGGTAGAAGTAGCAACACCCGTTCTCCAATCTTGAAGCTGCGCGGCCGTGCCTTGCGGTCGAATCCTCGCGCATAACGCTGTGCTGCTCTTCCCAGGTTCTCTTGAGCCAATTTGCAGGTCTCTTCAATCCTGTTCCTGAGTTCTACGATGTAGGTCGCTGTCGTCTGCACCTCCTCGTCAGCTTCTTCGTCCGTCCAAGCTTGACGCAGGATAGCCATGGGACCGCGTACCTGTCTGCCGTACAACAACTCGAATGGGGAAAAGCCCAAGCTCTCCTGAGGAACCTCGCGGTATGCAAAAAGCAATGCTGGGATGTACCTGTCCCACGTGCGTGGTTTCTCCTGAGCTAGTTTCCTCAGCATGGTCTTCAAGGTGCCATTGAACCTTTCCACCAGTCCGTTGCACTGAGCATGGTAAGGAGTGGTGAAGTGCTGCTCCAGTGATAGCAGTCGTGCTGCCTCCGCCATCACTCCTCCCGTGAACTGCGTGCCTCTGTCGGTGAGTACCTCTGATGGAATTCCCAGCCGGGACCACATAGTAACCAGAGCCTCAGCTACTCGCGTGGCTTCAATCGATTTCAGAGGGATCGCCTCTGGGTATCGAGTAGCGTAGTCCACCATGGTCAAAATGTATCTGTTTCCGTCCTCAGACGCAGGCAAGATGGGCCCGATGATGTCCACTGCCACCCGACGAAAGGGTTCGTCGATGAGCGGCATCTTCTCTAAGGGGACCTTCCTCACCCTTCCTTTGGCAACCACCTTCTGGCACTTATCGCAGGACGCACAGAAACGTCGGACATCCGTGCAGATGCCTGGCCAGTAAAAGTGGCGCCAGACACGATCCGTGGTCTTCTTGGTACCAAGATGACCTCCCAGAATCGAGTCATGTGCCGTTGCCATGACACCCTCGCGAAACTCGCGAGGCACGACAACCTGTTTGAATGTACCTTCTTGGTTGCTGAACTCACGGTAGAGCAACTTCTTGTCCCTGAGGAACTTTGACCTCCCATGCTTCCCGCTCAGCTTCACCTTCCCCGACTTCGCGTGCTCCCGAGGAGTAGCTAAGGTCGGGTCAGAATCCTGAGCCTTCGCGAGAAGCGCGGGGGTCACGTTCCCCAGGGCAGCACGTGCAGCAGGTAGGGGTTTGAGAGGTTTGTCCTCTCGCTCCGCCTGTGCCCGCGTGAGCACTGAAATGACGTCGGGAGACCGATAAACGGGAACCTCCCTGGTGACGCCGTCCACAAACTGAACCCGGTTTCCAATGAGCAGGTCGCATGGAGGATCGTCCATGACGACGGCCACAATGGTCCCCGTGAACAACGGGGTTACGACCTTGATCACTGCCGTGTTCAAGTCGTAAGCGTGAGATGCCTCGGCCATTCTCACCCTGATGCTGTCTCCTGTGTAGGCCATAGCTGGAACTAGACTCGCCCGAACCACTATCATGTCTGCCCCTGTGTCCCGCAGACCTTCGCCCTTCACTCCGTTAACGTAGACGTTGCAGTGGGGCTGGAAATGTTTCCTGGAGCACGGAACGCAGAGTTGTGGGATGGTGCATGAGCTCGTGACGTCCCTGAACTCCTCACTGCCAACGAAGTGAACGCCCTTCTGGTCAGCCTGTCTCTTGTGGCAGTCCTTCTTCACGTGGCCCCGCTTGTTGCAGTAGTAACACTGGATGTCAGTTCTGGAACTCGATCCCTTGTGTCCCTGATCGTCCTTCCCGTCCTTGGGTCCTGAAGAACCCGAATTTCCCGTTTTTCCTGGCCGTGAGCCTGAAGATTTGCCGGAGATCGCCTGGGCGTCCTCGTGCACTCTGATCCAGTCGGCTGCCTCCTGAGTAGTCTTGGGCTGGTGCTCCTGCACGAAGGTCACCACCTCAGGTCGCAGGCTGGACATCAGTTGTTCCATGACTATGAGGTCGGCAAGGTCGTTGACGGTCCAGTCCTTTTCGGCCATCTCCACCCAGCGCCGCAGGTAGAGGTTAAGGCGTGCCACAAACTGATGACTCAGCTCGCCGCTCAGTCTCTTGCTGTTACGCAGACGTCGTCTGTAGGCTTCAGCAGTCAGGTTAAAGCGCTGGAGTAACGCCTTCTTAAGTGCCTGATAGTCTCTCGCCTCGTCGTCCTCCAAAGCGTTGTAGAGCTGCAATGCGCGTCCCTTTAAGCAGGTGCTAAGGCGGCTAGCCCACGTGGCCTCTTCCCACTTCTGGTCAGATGCAATGCGCTCAAACCGGCGTAAAAAGTCGTCGAGCTCGTCCTTGTCATCGTCGAACGTCGGCAGTCTCGTACGGTCGGCAACAAACGTCGGCGCGCTAGCCTGAGTAAGCGTACCCTTCTCGGCCTGTAGCCTAGCTAGCTCTAGCTGGTGATCGCGATCCGCCTGTTCCTTTCGGTCTAGTCTGTCACGTTCGTCTTTCTTTTCTTGTCTGTCACGTTCGGCCTGTCGTTCCCTTTCTTGTCTGTCAAGTTCATCTTTCTCTTTCCGTTCTTGTCTGTCACGTTCGTCTTTCCTTTCCTGTCTGTCTCGTTCAGCCTGTCGTTCCCTTTCTTGTCTGTCAAGTTCGTCTTTCTCTTTCTTGTCCTGTCGGTCACGTTCGGCCTGTCGTTCAGCCTGTCGTTCCCTTTCTTGTCTGTCAAGTTCGTCCTTCTTGTCCTGTCGGTCACGTTCTTCTTTTCTTGTCAGTCGCTCAAATTCTTCCTTCCGTTCTACTTCTAAGCGTTTTAGAACGCTTCGGGCTCTAACGCGTGCGTCTCGCTCAGTCGGTTGCTCGCTCCCAGGAGTCTCGAAAGTTATTCTCCTCGTAGGAGATCCCCCTGTAGCCATGGTTAGTTTTAGCAAAGCTTTATTACAAAAGTAAGTCTAACGCGGCTATAGCTAGAACACGCGGTGATGAAATGGATACAAAAATCCAGCAACCAGAAAATGCAGAAGAAAATCCAAACGGTGTAGAACAAAACGCGTCGCCTACTTTATGGCTGCTTTTTGCGGTGAAACAAAGTGTTTCCCACAGCCGTGGCCTACTTTATCGGCTGCTTTTTGCGGTGAAACAGAGTGTCTCCCACAGCCTTGGTTAGGACAGAAGTCCTCGGACCCTTCCCCCCCAAAATTCCAACAAAGTCAAAATATGGAGAAAAATCCAAGTAAAACAAGACTATAGAAATATAACCTGTTACAGAATGCGAAACAACAATGTAGAGAAAACTGAGTAAAACGAATAACAAATCCGCTAACCCCGCTCAGCTCTCTGCAACGGAAAACTCTGAACGTACAACAACAAAGATTCACAAACAAAGGAAAGGGAAGTAATCACAGTTAGCGCATACAATAACTCACAAATTACAATTTACATTTCCTGCAAGATGTGAATCGCTTAAGGTGTGGTATATGATCAAAACTATACAAAAAAGGGTAGCACCAAGCAGAAAATAAGTCGAGCACTGACGAGATTATCTGCTCTTAGTTATCCTTAATTGGTGGGTCTTTATCAGTCAGAAATTAACTGAGTAAATCCCGGCTTGGCCCCCACGTGTCACGTTTCAATATATCACTTAAGGTGATTATGAACCGGTTAATTACTACTAATTAACTAACCACACCACGATCCACTCTCGCAGTCATACAATTAAATAGAGTCAACAAAAGTATAAGTTTCAGACGCCTGTTTATGTATAAACTCTCCACCTCCCTCGAGCCTTCACTCAAAATATGTTCCTTTTACGTTCTCAACACGTAAAAAAAACAGTGTTCACTGACAAAATGCCAGTAGTATTGTAGAAAATTATAGTAACACGCTGATCCCGTGTAAATACAGTCGAAATGAGAATGTTCTGTTCGAAAAGCTCTAGTTCGTGCAGGTGTCACACCCCACGTTGTCACTACTCCAATGAAATCATAGATACGAAAAGACAACGGTGGTCAACGGGGTGCGTACGACATGGTGCACTTAGCTTTATCTCTGCTGCTGCTGCTTAGCCGGTATGCTGGTTAGTCGGTTCGCTGGTTAGCCGGTCCGCTGGTTAGCCGGTTCGCTGGTTAGCCGGTCCGCTGGTTAGCCGGTCTCCTGGTTAGCCGGTCTCCTGGTTAGCGTAGCCTCAACAGTTCCCGCCAGAGTCAGCCGTGCCGATGTTACGGGAACGTAACGAACGAACGAAACGAACGAACGAAGGAAGGCTGCAAACAGAAAGCATCGGTGCACTAAACATGTCAGCTACCCCTCACCCACCACCTTAAAACATGTCATCTTTAAATATCTCATCGAGCACGTGGGCCTGCACAAAACTGACTTTTTACAACAACAAAACAGCCATTTTCCGTCCTTCTCTCCCTATCTGCAAAAACCATATACAGATTAGTATTTTAGCGTCACAGAGAGTAAATTATGCGCTAACCTGGAAAGAACAACAGAGAGTATTTCATTCCACAACACAGACTCATCAACAGCGTTAAATAATGATTTATTACCTCAAAAGCCTATGATTGTAACTCTCAATGGAAGCAAAGTCCGCCTCCTCCCTGGAACAGTCTCTGTTCGTCAACAGTGACCCAAAACGTCCAGAACCCCTTGTCGAATCCTTATGCGAAAGCCATCGCCGACGAAGGAAATGTGACGACTTGTCCTCAGCAAAATACGTGGCAGAGGAAAGGAATAACTTGTGGAAGTTCCCCTAGAGTGCCGAATATGATACTCGGTGAAAAACCATCATACTCTAGTAACTGTGTGTTAGGTCCTTCCCCTTCTGCCGCTGGGTGTCAAGTGTGTCGTCCTTGAGTCTCTGACAGACCACCTAGCCAAATACACGTGACTGACCTTGTCACCAAACCAGTCCAGCTATACACAGTTTTGCCTCCCCAAGCAGGAAAAAAGACACGAGAAACTCAATCCCTGAAAATCCCGTGCGCGCTGTCAGCAAAAAAACCGTCAGCCCTATGACAGCAGAAACCTGCACTGTGAAGCTCGTGCGTTTCAAAACATCCGTGCTCGGGAGCACTGTCAGCAAAAACTCTGCTGTGTCCAATATCACGCACAGGCGCTTTCTATCATACATTGACCCAGAACAGGCACTCCACTGAGTGACGCTTTCTTGGTCTCTGTCACCCGATCGTGACACATGCACA
>NC_090252.1:56505821-56583969 GCF_037325665.1 Littorina saxatilis
AAGGCTCACGTAAGAAATCGACAAACAGTAACACAAACTCAATCACTCCGTCACACATACACACACACACACACACACACACACACACACACACACACACACACACACACAGTAAGCATAGGTGAAACTGTGCAAGAAAGCGAGACACTAGATCTGCCAACTAGTCTCGGCCCGCTCACAATAACAATGACCGAGACTCTCTGATTCGTTCTCTTCTCAGCCTGTCCCTGTCCGCTTCGGCGTCCCACAATGATCTGTCCTCGGCCCTGTCCTTTTCACCCTGTACACTCAACCCCTCTCCCTGGTCATCGAACGCCACGGCCTAAACTACAACTCCTTTGCCGATGACACGCAGCTCCAGAACAGCGCCAAGCCGGAGGACGTTGACGATCTCCTTGGATCCATCTCCAGTTGTTTCACTGACATCAAGAACTGGATGACTGAGAACAAGCTGAAGCTGAACAGTGAGAAGACGGAGGCCCTTCTCGTTGGAACACGACAGAAGATTGCTTCCCTCACTGTGACCGACCTCCAGCTGGATGACGCGACTGTTCCATTCTCCCCTGCTGTCAAGAGCCTTGGCGTCTTTCTCGACTCCACTCTCTCCATGCAGACACACATCTCCTTCATCACCAAGACCTGATTTTTCCACCTACGACGCATCGCCTCCATCCGTCGCTACCTCACCCACGACGCCTGTGTCAAGCTGGTTGTCTCCCTCATCTTCAGTCGTCTGGACTACTGCAACTCCCTTCTGGCTGGCCTCCCCGCCTCATCCATTCATGGCCTACAACGAGTCCAGAACGCCGCTGCCAGGCTGACGTTGAGGAAGACGAAGCGAGACCACATCACCCCCCTACTTCGCTCCTTGCACTGGCTCCCTGTCAACACCCGAATCTCCTACAAACTGTCCACTCTGGTCTACAAGTGTCTCAACGACTCTGCTCCCGAGTACCTTCAATCCTCCCTGGACCTGTACACCCAGCCCTCCGACCGTCCCCTTCGTTCTGCTGCTGACCCTCTCCGCCTCCACATCCCTCGCTCGAAACTCGCATCTGCTGGTCAGCGTGCATTTCCCTCCGCGGGCCCCTCCGTCTGGAACTCCCTGCCGCTTGAGCTTCGCCAGAGCCCCTCTCTTGACGCGTTCAAGAGTAGGTTGAAGACTCAGTTCTTCCCGTAGCTGGCTGCGACTTTCATGCTCGACGTGATGTGTTGTGCCCCAAAAGACATTCTTGTGCTGTGCTCTGTGAGAGGTGTTTTCTTTGTGCTTAATATTATTTTGTTTGGACCTAGCTATTGATGTGTACATTGTTGTTAAACAGTTGTTTGTTGTATGTTTATCAGGGTTTGCTAGTGTATGATAGGGTTCGTGTCCGTCTGTAGATGTTAGTTTCTTTGTTAGTCCTGTGTTGACAACTCTTCGACAAGCGCTTAGAACTGTACCCACGGAATACGCGCTATATAAGCTTCATATTCATATATTCATAGTAATTCCTTCGCGTGACGTCTAACCCTCTTACGTCATAATGTGACGTCTTCAAATGTTAAAGTTTCTATCACACACGGCAAACACTTTTGACCGAGACGTAATCTTCTTATGCGGGCTTTATCCATAGACTCGGAAATGTTAAAGTTTCTATCACACACACACACACACGCACGCACGCACGCACGCACAGACAGACAAAAGTTAGCATCGCATAGGCTACACTTACGTGAGCCAATAACTAGCCCTACAAGTTTACAGAGAGAAAGAAGCAGAGGGGGGAATAAGTACTCAATATCTCCCACCCATCTTGTTATCAACCAAGTATTCAACACTGCATCATCTTCAACAATCCACTTGTTTAGAACTACTATACTGTCTTATTCATTTTTGGAACTCCGGTGTCACGAACTGAAAACTCCGGCCTGAACAATCCTTCTCATTGCTGTCAATGCGCATGCGCCAACATGGGGAAATTAATCAGGTCGTTCGGGTCAAAGGGTCGCATTTTTTAAGTCCAAGATTGGCGCATGCGCATTGACCGCAATGAGAAGGATTGTTCAGCAGAGGTTTCAGTTCGTGACACCGGCACGCAAAAAATATTACGTCATGTATTATTACGTCATAGACACACATTGCGTGAAAGGATATTTGTAAACATCGTGCGAGCTAATTATAGAACACCCTGACGAAGGCCACGAGGCCGAAATATTGGTGAAAACGGTGAATGTTTGTTTTGGTTCTTTTTTTCCTTATTTGTTTGTGTTTGTGTGTGTGTGTGTGTGTGTGTGTGTGTGTGTGTGTGTGTGTGTGTGTGTCAGTGTTTGTTTTGTATGTGTGTGTGTGTCTGTCTGTCACTTGGAGTGTGTGTGTGTCAGTTTGCCTGTGTGTGTGTGTGTGTGTATTTGTGCGTGTGCATGCCTTTATGTAGCCTACTCAGGCTGTGCGTGCATGTGTGGGTGTGATTGCGTGCGTGCATGTTTGACAGTCTGTCTGTGCATGCCTGTACATGTACCCCCCCTTCCGTGTCTCTCTCTCTCTCTCTCTCTCTCTCTCTCTCTCTCTCTCTCTCTCTCTCTCTCTCTCTGTGTTTCTCTCTTTGTCTTTATCTTTGTCTTTTCGATGTTTTAATTCCAGTCCATTTTCTCGTTTTTCCTGACAATACTGGGGTGTTCGGAGGGGCAGTGTTTTTAGGGTTTCAATTATTATTTTTGGCCAAAGAATCAAACTCATATATGTACACGCATTGGGGTGGGGGGTGCACTTAGAATTTAAAAGTGTTACACCGCCGACAAACACATGATACTCAGTCAATCCTTCTTCGCCCCTTCCTACTTTCGATTCAGGTGACCTCAGTTGATAGTCAACCTAGGTCACGAGTCAGCGCGTGTGGCTAGCCTCCGACAAAACGGGGCGTTTCCAGCCGAGATGACAGCGACTGAGTGACGAATGTCAGTCGGAGCGTGACGTGAGCAAGCCCCTGCGGCGCGTGCACAGCTCGCTAGTCTTCCACAGCACAACTGCCACTCACCCACAGCCCCCACCCCCACTCCACTGGCCTCATTCCAGGTCGCTGTTTTTTGTCTTCTGTTCTCAAATGCAGTCATAATATTCACATTTTAAAGTCAACGGAAAGATAATTAAGTGAAAAATGCAGTTAGGGATACGCTGAGTTAGATTTTACAAGCTGTTATTAGCAGGTTTCAATGAAAGAACGTGTAATTAGGTCGTCTGTCAATGTGTGTCTACTGCGCAAGGTTTATGCGTGGAGGCGCTGCAAGGGATAGTCTCAGAAAAATACAAAATAGAATACGAATCTTTGAAGTGATTAGCTAAGAAAACAGTTGCGGTTACCTGAAATACCATTGCTATATTTTGAGTGTATCCATATATGCTTGGTTTGCTTTTTAAAGCTTTACTTATTGTGAAACCAGTATTTCTTAAGGTACGATAGGCCTCAAAACAAGGGCAAAATGCTGACGTATTCTGTCGGTCACGTGACGGGGTGGGCAGTGTCAATAACTGACGTCCGCCATTTTGACGAAGAGTGACAGTGTCTCAATCTTGAAGGTAAGCCCTCCAAATCTCCAACGATCAGCGAGAGTTTGTTTTCTGTACTTGCACTCGTAAAGGTTCAGCGGGAAGTAAGCTGAATACGAACGGTTAATTAAAGCAGCCGATTGCTTCTTGTTTTGGGTCGAAAGCGTTCTTGAGTTTGCGTTTGAGTCGCGTGAGGTCTTTGTTGAAAGTGACCACGAACATGCAGGAGGGGGTGGACTATCCATCATAAATTTAGCGTTCGACGCTTTGCAAGGAAACTGACTGACGGTTCCCGGGCGTGGCTGGGTTATTTAGGATAAAAATGCTACAGTACTGTGGTTACAGTTAGCTTGCAGTCTCTTGCATGGGATAGGCGTGGGAATCGGCTGAATCGAGGCGCGAGTCGTGCTTGCCGAAACAAAAATCATGCATGAATGGTTTATCCTAAAAATAAAAATGTGTAAATCAGTTGAAAAGACGTCGTGCACCTGGCTAATCGCGTCATATCTCAGCCCGTGTGCTTGCTTGCATCATCGTACCACGGAACGGGTGATCGCAGCAAGTGAGCAACAGTTAATGCGAACTATTGCTCGAGTCGAGGTGGCATAGACGGAACGTGACACAATGAAAATAGAACATTATAATGAATACTGGATGCACTCAGGTAGTTTGACTACATCAGTTTCGTCGTGCTCGAAACTGATGTGGCGCCATTTTTTTTAGTTTTTCTTCCTTGTTTAGATCCTGAAACAGAAAGTAGGGAGCAGCCATGTGAATCACATTCACTGATTCATTCCAGCGTCGCGGACGACGCTGGTATCTGTGGTTGGGAAGAACGTGCCTGTGGAGAATTAGTCTCCAAGCCAAAGCGCGCTGACTCTCCAAGCCAAAACAATTTCAAAGCTGAAAAAAATGTACAATTTACGCGAAACGATTAAACACAGCTTTCGGGTGTTTTTTTTTAATCTAAGATGTACATAAATATACCACTCCGACCATAAGGAAAAGAAAAAAAGACACACACAAAAAAAGACCGAGAGGAGCCGAGTCAATCCGAGACCAACCGAGAGGACGTGTTTCGCGCCGTTTCGACGTCGTTTGTTCAGATGCGGCCGGTTGGATCAGTTGCGGTCATACAGGGGCGCCTTGCACAAGAAAAGATCTTCAACAATCCCGATCATCATCATGGTACAATAATGTTTTGTGCGCCCCCATGTATGTGTTCTGTGCTAATAATGCACGGTTGTGAAATGTCCGTACACATTTTGTGGCACTATGTAATTGTTAGTGCATCCTCCTGCGGATGCTTCGTGCTAAAAATGCACTTCCATTAAAATATTGTACGCTCATGTCAGTAATATATTTTCAATTGTTTCTCTGTCAATTTCAAGTGTTTGTTTCCAATTACTTCAGTATCTCCCTGTTGCAATTCCAGGTGATTCATTATGCATGTGCCAATTTGAGGTGTTTAATTCTGATTCCTGTATTTACAGTGTAAAATTAAAACTATTGTTTTCAAACATTCCTATGACACCTGGTAATGGTTCTGTGGTTTTGTTTTTAATTTGTATTTTGTTTTTCTGCAATAAATATTTGAAATTGATCTGAGGCCGACTTACTACTTTTAGCACTCTTTTTCACCACATTCCCACGTACAGATATTGCAATATCAACTCTTCCTTTCTACCTGTTTCAAACAAGCTCTATTTTTTAATTAAAAAGTTTTTACTAAATGTCTTAATATAGAGGGGGGAATCGAGACGAGGGTCTTGGTGTGTGTGTGTGTGTCTGTCTGTCTGTCTGTCTGTGTGTGTGTGTGTAGAACGATTCAGACTAAACTACTGGACCGATCTTTATGAAATTTGACATGAGACTTCCTGGGAATGATATTCCAGGACGGTTTTTTTTGGTTTTTTTTTTATAAACGTCTTTCATGACGTCATATCCGGCTTTTTTGTACAAGTTGAGGCTGCACTGTCACACCCTCATTTTTCAATCAAATTGATTGAAATTTTGGCCAAGCAATCTTCGACGAAGGCCGGACTTCCGTATTGCATTTCAGTTTGGTGGCTTAAAAATTAATTAATGACTTTGGTCATTAAAAATCTGAAAATTGTAAAAAAATAAATAAATTATAAAACGATCCAAATTTACGTTCATCTTATTCTTCATCCTTTTCTGATTCCAAAAACATATAAATATGTTATATTTGGATTAAAAACAAGCTCTGAAAATTAAAAATATAAAAATTATGATCAAAATTAAATTTCCGAAATCGTTTTAAAAACTATTTCATCTTATTCCTTGTCGGTTCCTGATTCCAAAAACATATAGATGTGATATGTTTGGATTAAAAACACGCTCAGAAAGTTAAAACGAAGAGAGGTACAGTAAAGCGTGCTATGAAGCACAGCGCAACCGTTACCGCGCCAAACAGGCTCGTCACTTTCACTGCCTTTTGCACTAGCGGCGGACTACGTTCAGTTTCATTCTGTGAGTTCCACAGCTTGACTAAATGTAGTAATTTTGCCTTACGCGACTTGTTTTTTCTTGTGGCTGTTTGATCAATTCATAGCAAGCATTGACTGAAATAAACAATTTATATATCCAGCACAACATGCAATTCATTGACTTTTGACCCTAACCTTTTAACACTTCCCAAAATAAATCTTTGGTGGACATTGCATCGACGCTGTTCATTTTGAATGAACATTTTTCTTGTTCAGTAATGCTGTGGGAAAGGGATGGTTGAAAAAGGGGGGGGGGGGGGGGGGAGATGGTCACGCTCACGCTGAGTTCTCACTTTCAGTCTTTTCATCATTTCTCTACCCATTCCTGGGTATTCCATGCAGGGGTCGACACTAACTTATTTGGCCTGGGGCCACACTGGCCCCAGAGATGGAAATTGCTGGGGCGGAAAACAAAAATCTGGGGCCCACTCTCAGTACTCACGTGCGGCAATGCATTGTCTGTTTTTGAGTCACTTGAGAAAAAGTGACTCTATGTAACCTTAACGTTGGACTTTTCTCGGAAACTATCAAAGCGATCGGGCTCATATTTTGTTTAGTCGTGACCTCCAATGACCTCTACACTTTAACGATGGTTTCGTTGACCTTTGACCTTTTTCAAGGTCACAGGTCAGCGTCAAAGGAAAAATTAGACATTTTATATCTTTTCTCGGAAACTATCAAAGCGATCGGGCTCATATTTTGTTTAGTCGTGACCTCCAATGACCTCTACACTTTAACGATGGTTTCGTTGACCTTTGACCTTTTTCAAGGTCACAGGTCAGCGTCAAAGGAAAAATTAGACATTTTATATCTTTGACAAAGTTCATCGGATGTGATTGAAACTTTGTAGGATTATTCTTTACATCAAAGTATTTACATCTGTAGCCTTTTACGAACGTTATCAGAAAAACAAGGGAGATAACTAGCCTTTTCTGTTCGGCAACACACAACTTAACGTTGGGCTTTTCTCGGAAACTATAAAAGTGACCGGGCTCAAATTTTATGTGAACATGACTCATTGTGTTGTGAATAGCAATTTCTTCCTGTCCATCTGATGCCTCATATAATATTCAGAACTGCGAAAGTGACTCGATCGAGCGTTTGCTCTTCTTGTTCTTCATCGTACTGAAGCCATGGAAATTCTTTCAACCATTATGATTTGACATTGAAATTACGACAGCGCTTCGCAAATTTTGCTGCATCGGTCTCCTTTTTTCGTTTCTCTCCACCCTGTTCTTCATCTTCATTTCCATGTCTTTTTACACCAGGGATGTGTCGCCACATTTTGCGTTTGGCATTTGAAGGCGATACTTATCTCTCACTCTAAAGAGTGCAATCTGGGAGTTATTTCCCTTTCGGCATTGTCCTTCAACGATTTCAATGGTTTTTTTTCTTGACTGCGGTATTGATCGTAACGCAAATTTCAGTGACGACTGTGACTGGCGATTTTTAGTGATTGGCTCTGGCATTAGAATTTTCGGTTTGTCATTGTTGGAATTTATCCTGGGGCGGAGTGGGCCCCAAGCTTCGGCAATGTTTGGGGCGGAACACAAAACTCTGGGGCGTTCCGCCCCCCGCCCCCGCTAGTGTCGAACCCTGCCATGGGAGTCGAATAATATTCAAAGTGTTGTACAATTCTGGAAAGAAAACATACACATTACAATTAAGTTATTAACATTTCATCTTCAAGCTTTATGTTTTATAATAATGGTGAAGGTTGTTACTTCTTCCAGATGATATCCCCACACATATTTTGTGTGTGTGTCACTGTGTGTGTGAAAAATAACTTGGGTCAATGATGACGTCATGTCTGAACGCACATTTTTTCACCTGATTTTTCACAATTTCCCAGTCCCTTCTCTTAACAACAAAAGCGACCACAAAGCCAGATACAAAAAGTGCATCCCGCATAGATAAAGTAACAACAGTTACCTTGATGCACCCTTTAAATTGCTGAAAGGACTTCTAATGCATTATATTTTGATTGTATGCATGCATGCAGTGTTGGCGTTAACCGGTATTTTACCGGCTGAAATGAGTAAATACCAGGGAAAAAATGGCTGCCGGTATGACCTACTGGTTGATTTTTAGGAATACCGGGTTTTATTTTGCTGGTAAAACAACAAAACCAGTACGGACTCTTATAACCAGCCTACCGTTTTTTGATGGACAGTTTGCATTATAAAAGTTTGTGTACCGGTTTGAAAAAATACTGGTGCCATCACTGCATGGCGCGTTAGTTTCTGCTAACCCTCAAACTTATTTCACTCTGAACAAAAAATAGGTTGATAATGATCTCATAGACAGTGGGACTCTGGGAGTCTGGACATTATGGCGCTCCGTTAACAGCAACGAACAAAATGAAGGGTGCGCTTTTCATCCATACCAATGGAAATAATGATGGGTACAAATCAATCAGTACATGTACATTGTTATCATCAGTACATGAGAAATCTAACTGTATTTGTTCAGCTAGCCGATTAAAGGCACATTAACTGAGTAAGCCTCCCGTAAACCATCACAGATACTGTCAGGCTTTTACACACAGTACAAACACCCTTTCATTTAAATACTCGCCGCTTGAGAACATCCTAAGAGCAAGCAATTTTCAAAGAATTCATTTTTGCGTGGTTTATCTTACCCCCCTGAACCATCGTGAACCCTTGTGATCCAGTTTCCTTTTTTCACAATGATTGTAGTCAGTTTGTAATTTGAATGCGACTCGCTGTAAGCTTATCTGCAATAGCACGTTATTGTGTACCTCTGAATCTATACGAAACAAATGGCTGTGATTTACAAGAACTCTAGCGATGGTTTTTGACTGTTCAGAGGAACTGGCGATAGGCATAAACCGTCGTCTGCTACGAGAACCACGACCTTGCGTGACCCTGCTTCCGGGCTTTTCTTTTTTAAAACTTTTAAAACTTTGAATTGTACTGATCTTGTCTTGATGAAAAAAGAATTCTTTTAATTGATTTAAGAATGTTTGTGTAACAAGCTGTGAATTTATTATTTAGATTTAAAAAGTTAGGTCTAGCGCCCAAACGCACCACGGTCCGATTTTGAGAGGAGACAATCCGCAAAATTAATTCTTTGAAAATTGCTCGCTCTTTACGTAGGGCACCTAGGAGTAGGATGTTCCCGTTCGGTGAGCGTTCAAATGGAAGTATGCTTGCCCTGTATGTAGAGGCTCGGAGAGCTCAGTGATGGTTTACGGGAGGCGTACTGTGCATGTGCCTTTAATGCGAAAGAAAGAGAGAAATATACAACAAAACTGGTTGGGGGGGGGGGGGGGGGGGGGGGGGGGGGGGGACTTGCAGGCTAGCTGCTAGTGCTACTGCTAGCGCTTTTGTCTTGAGAACAACTCTGCTTCCCAGTCAAGAGTTACATCTTTATAAATGCTGTGAACCCTCCCTTTACAGACCAACCACTTTCTCAACAACCAACCCACAGTTTTGTTTTAGACTCTACTCTTACTTTTTCAGATTTTTTGTTTATAACTTCTCAGTGTTGTTCTAGGTCTTTGGTCAATGATGCATACTGTTTCGATCTGAAGCATTGGTCTGACCCCTGGACCATCAATAGTTTTGACATGTAGGGGCTCCTATGGGTTCGAATTCTGGCCGCAGCTGGTGGGTCACAAGTTAAGGGTGGATATTTTTCTGGTCTCCCATGTCAACTTATGTGCAGACCTGCTTGTGTCTTATCCTCCTTCGTGTTTACATGCAAGACCAAGTGCACACGGAAAAGATCCTGTAATCCATGATAGAGGTGGGTTATAGAAACCGGAAAATACCCAGCATGCTTCCCCTGAAAGCGGCGTATCGCTGCCTGAATGGCGGGGTAAAGGCAGTCATACACGTACAAGAGTTTCAGCACAACAAAGAAGAAGAGACCAGCCGTATCTGTCAAGGTCTGGATTCAAACCTATAACCTTCGGATCACAAGTCTAGTGCTTTACCAACTGAGCAGTGAGCTACCCTACCCCACAATAGTATTAGTTCTCATGCTGATGTTGTCAGTGATGACCTGTGTGCAGAGCGATTCAGCCAGGGAGTAGAGGAGTCAGCATGTCTGTCCTGCACCAGGGGCAACCCCCGTCGTACCAAGAGGCTCACATCCTGGCCCAGGTCCAGCTTGCACCCACCTCTGTCGACAGCACCGACTCTGACCACGAGCATGGGTGAATGCTCTTTTCTTTAAATTCTTTGCTGTCAGGAAATATTTGACATTTGTCAAAGCATTACCTGTATTCACCTGAGTTGATAACTGTATGCTGTTGATGTTGAAATGAATACACCACACATTTGTTGCCTGTTAAAGCCTGTCATAATGCCATACAGGCAGCGAAAGGGTTAAAGAGTATCCCGAGTGAAAACAATCATGGTGTTCTCCAAATTTGAGAGTGCAATTTTAATATTATTTGTCGTGCCTCATCTTTTTGCGGTTGTTGTTTGTTACGTACCCCAAATTGTACGACCAAGGTGTAGGAAGAGTAAGGTTTTTTTTTTTTTTTTTTTTTTTTTTCTTTTTTTCTTTTCTTTTTTTTTTTTTTGTTGACCTCAGTTGCATGCAGGATGCTTCAACCCATATTTTTTGCCCGATTTTTGTAATTTTTTTTTTTTTCTTTTTTTTTTTTTTTTCTTTAAGGCGGGGAGCATCCTTCTTCCTTGGTCTCTTTCTGTATAACATAATCAACTTTATATTATACAAAACATAAATTTCTGTCTAATGTTTAACTCTAATTCCAATAAAATACGTAAGTCTAACTTCTTCCCATACTTAAATTTTCCTATGGTCATTTTTGTTATCAAAATACAATAATTTATAAAGTAAATTTGATCGTTTTTTAAATTTTCATTCCAAAAACCAAATAATATATCTGTTTCATTCAAAGTTATATTATAATAAATTTGCTTAAAAATAAAGTCTTTACATAGTTTCCAAACGTTCCTCACCTCTTGACAATGAAAAAAGAAGTGCTCAAGTGTATCCAGTTCATTACAAACTTCACAATTATTAGTTTGACATAAACCCATCTTGTTTAGTAAAATATTCGTTGGTAAATTCTGTGTAAAATTTTCCAATGAAGCAGACGCAGTCGTTCTTCTTTTGTACAATTAACAGCTAACAGCCAGTGTCTTGATTCCAGAACAATATTATGCTTTCTTTGCCAAAAAGAACAGGCGCTCGGAGTTTGTACCTCGAAATTAACCAAAACAGTTCTTATTTCCCTTGGTGTAATATTACCAATACGAGTCAAACCCTGCAACAGAACATATCGGTATGGCAATGCGTTAATCAGTTTTGTTTTAAGTGCTGTACATAACGCATTATACTCAAATTGTCTGGCTGGTTTATAAGCAACCTTTTGACATAATTCTTCAAATGAAATCATGTCACCGATTTCATTCATGACATCCTTTACATGATAAATATGACATTTAATAAAATCTTTGAAAAAGAGGCATTTATGTTTATATTGTATATTCATGTTGTTCCATATACATTGATTCATCAATGGAACAGGTGTGGCATCATACTTTTCATACAAAATGTGTTTGTTGTCTAGCCAGGTTAACAATACTTGTCTCCAAAAGACCGATCTGCAGTTAACAACGCCAACCAGCTTCTTGGAGGATGCATTAGAGTCAAAACAGGACAAACCATTACCCAAACTTGAAAAAACATATCTAGGAGTGACAGACCAGTAATTGTCTGTAGAGTTCTGCAGACCAATAGCCCACGACATCATAAATGAGTTGTGCATATCCACAACATTTATCATATTTAATCCACCATCATCTTTTAATTTACACATAATTGTTCGTTTTACTTTTTCAAACGCCCGTGTATTTGAATATTTTTTCTTCCAAATAAACCTGAACAAAATGGAATTAATTTGATGTAAAACATGATAAGGCACTGCTAGAGACTGGAAGATATAAACGAACTGAGATATAAGAAAGGTTTTAACAATGCAAATTTTACCTTGTATACTTAAGTTTCTTTTGGACCAATTAAAAATTATTTGTTGCATACGTTGAATTTTCTTAGACCAGTTGTCTTCAATTGATGACGCAGGTATATTGTTTGAAAAAACAATTCCAACGATTTTTACTTTCCGTTTCCATTTAAGACCAAAATATTGGTCAGTACAGTATTTGTTTGACCCAATCCACATGGCTTCAGTTTTATTTACATTCACTTCTAAATTGGAAACAGCTTTAAACATGTTTAAAATATGTAAAGCTCTTTCCAGATCTCTTTGATCATGTAAAAAAAGGGTGACATCATCGGCATATAAGAGCAGTTTTAGGACCCTCATTGGTGATACCTCAAAAGGTGACATGGGTAGCCGGATACCCTCAACATCTTCATCTGAACGAATCTTAATTGCTAACAATTCAAGGGCTATAATAAATGCCATCGGCGAGAATGGGCATCCTTGACGGATGCCTGATTCCACAGGGAAATGCTCAGATATCCACCCTGTATAATTAATACAACTTTGACTGTTATTCATGATAACCGAAGCCCATTTCTTAAAATTGTCTCCAAAACCAAACTTATCAAAAGCAAACAAAATAAAGTCTTTGGATATGCTATCAAAAGCGCGTCGAAAATCAACTGCCAATAAAACTCCAGGTTTATCCATTGTATTCATAATATCTATGGTGTCATCAATAAGTCTAATCATTGTGCTAATTTTCCTACCTTTCATAAAACCAACCTGATTTTCATGAATAATATCACCAATTACAGTTGAAAGTCTCCTTGCCAGACATTTTGCGAGGATCTTGTAATCTGTGTTAGTCAGAGATATGGGTCTCCAATTCCCGAGATCATCTCTGGGCAATTCTTTCCCTTTATGGATTAATGTCAAGACAGCTTGTTTTTGAGTGGTCGATAACTCGCCATTAGCAAAGGATTATATAAAGGAGGCATGAACTACATCCCTAATCTTCAGCCAAAATACTTTATAAAAACAGGTAGTGAGGCCATCTAGACCTGGGGCTGAATCGTTATTTAATAGTTTTAGAGCAACTGTTAATTCCTCTTTGGTAATATCAGAATCTAGATTGCCTTTTTGGTCATTGGAGAGAAACGGTATATTCAAATCTTGTACAAATTCCTGTGCGCTCACTTCGTTAAATTCAGATTGTTTTTCATATGCATCTTTAAAAAAACGTACCTGCTCTTTCATAATTTCTTGCTGTGTATTTACTACCCTTCCATCTTTTGTTTGCAACCGGTCCATAATTTTCATATTGGCTTTACTTTTTCCAAGTTCAACAAATATTTGGTGTTCTTCTCCCCTTCTTCTATAAACTGGACACGGGAACGAACTTGGGCACTTTTGGCTTTTTCCAGTGACAGTACCTCAAGCTCTGATTTAATATTTTCTCTCTTTATCAAAAGTGTCTCATCCTGTGGTTTATTGGCTAATAGTGTATCAGATTCATCTAATTCCCTCTGAAGAGAAACACAATAATTAGTTTGTTTTCGTTTCCTTCCTGCTGCATAGGCTGTACACAAATCACGCATTCGTACTTTCAATAATTCCCATTTTAAGTGAGCATTCGTATCCATATTTTCTAATAAAAAGGCATCAATCAAATCATTCATCAGATCAACAAAAAATTTATCACTCAGTAATTGGTTATTGAATTTCCAATAAGAGGGACCACGTTTGATATTTACAAACTGAATTTTGAGTTCAAGCAAACGATGATCTGTGTGTGGTACTGACAAAATATTACAAAAAAGGGTTTTATCAAATAAATGATCAGAAACGAAAATATAATCGAGACGACGGGCTATAAAGGGGTTCTTCCTACTCCAGGAAAACTCCCTTTCATCTGTGTGAAACAGGCGCCATACATCATTTAAGACATTATTATTTAAGAATTGCTGGAAATTTACCACATCAACCGTTTTATGCTTTTCTCCACTTACAATATCTAAATCGTTATTCAAAACACAATTAAAATCACCACAGATTATTTTCTCACCATCTAAATTTTCTAAATACTCATTTACTTGTTTCCACAATTGACTTTTTTCCAAAGAATTATTAGGAAAATAAACGTTCACCACGTAAAAACAATTGTTATCCGAAATAATTTTCACACATAATATTCTTTCTGTTTTAAACATTATTTCCACATCACAACTGTAACTCTTTTTCATTAGGATCATTTGTCCCATTCTTTGACATGTAAGTGATGAGTGATACACTTTTCCACCCCATTCTCTCTCCCACTGGTCTTTTACATCGTCAGTAATGTACGATTCTTGCAAACATATTAAATCATACTTTCTTTTTTTAAATAAATCAAATAATGATCTTCTTTTTCTTTTGTTGCGCAATCCTCTCACATTAAGAGAACATATTGAAACGCCATTCATTACACACGTCTATCATAATGTCGCAAAAACCATCTCGTTGTCCTTTAACATAGCCAAGTCGCGAGGCACGTGAAAGCACACGTAAACACGGGGGCGCGGTCACGGGTTACGGGTCAGCATAGGGAACTGTCCGCATCCTGTGAGTTGCTGAGTTCGTTTTCAGGCCTGATGCACGTGTCATTGTTTGCATCGCTAGTGTTGTCGGATGTGCGTGACACTGATAGCCTCGCTTGTTTCGTGTTCTGCGTTGTCGGGCTCATGTTTTGTTGCGGAGATCCGGAGCGTGATCGTTGTCGCTTCGCTGAGCTGCCGTCTCTTTTACTAAATCCGTGCAGGGTGCGCTGCCCAGAGATATGTTTAGGCTTCGTCGTCCTAGAGCGACCTCTGTCTCTGCTGGGAGAGGTACTGGGACTTCGTTGTCTCTGTCTCTCTGGCGCCTTGGGCTGTGTGCTAGTGTTGGACGGGGGAGGGGGAGGGGGAGGGGGAGGGGGCATGTTGTTGACAGGGGTCATGTCACAGTCAGGGTCACCTGCTTTGTGGTTGTCTTTTAGACACTGCTTGCATTTAACGGGGTTGGGGCACTGTGCTGTGGAGTGAGACTGTTCAAAGCAGCGCCCACATTATGCGTGCAGTTGCCGGACTCTCTTTGCCTGTTCTCTATGGTAGAGGGTAGCTTTAAAGGGGCCTATGCTAACTGAACGTGGGAGGGGTTCGGGGGGAGTGGTAATGTAGAGAAACCGCCTGCCTGTTTTCCATCTGGTGAGTTTGCCGTTGCTGTCTCTATCCCTTTCTAGAATAATCTTGGAGCGAAGTTCAACTCCCAGAGAATGCACAGCTTTGGAGATTTCCAGATCAGAAAAAGAAAGTGGAATGTTACTCACAGTGACTTTAGTCGAAGGGCTCTCATCCTGCCTACCATCCGCTGCTAGCACAATGAAGGGATTTTTGTCAGTGACAGAGACTTGTACCCCCCGCACAACAAAACCACCGATAAGTAAGGTGTGTCTACCTTCTTTGGTAGCAGGGTACACACGCCATAGGCCACCGATGCGTTGGGCACCCTCTATAGAGTTATGACCGCTGGCTCTTTCTGCAGCCGCACACAGTTCAGCTGTCGAAAACTCCTTAGTTTCAAAGGCGGGCAGGTTATTGTTTTTGATGAACACCGGCAGCGTTGAGTTAGTCGTACTGTCCGACATGATTATTACAGGTGGAAAGACATAAACAGAGGAAGAAAAAAAAAAACACGAGAGAAAGAAAAAAAGAAAAAAAACAATGGCTAGAAACTAAGAAAGGGCGGAATATAGCACAAACTCTTATAAAAAGACAGCATAAGCTCACAAAAGCATAATGAAAAAGACTTAGCAATGTAGTATCATCCAGACGATGGTCGAATGATGAGCGATATTAACCAGCCACAGAGTACATCGAGAAACAGTTCACACACAGGTAACCGGTCACTGGTAAGCGTGAGGAAGGGCGCAGCTACGGCCAGGCACGTCTTGACAGCGTGAGGATAGCTCAGTGAATTAAGAGTAATATTGCTTTTCGATGTAAAATAGTGTGTAGATTTTGCAGAACGTATGAGCATCTAAATTGATGTGTGAAAGAATACATGTAGTTTTTTCAATTATTCAATTATTAAAAACAATACAGTGGAAGGATATTTGCAAATGTATACAATGGTAATCACATTTGATTTCTCTTCAGTTCGACGCCAGCCCTGATCACAGTGACACAAGGATCAGAGGTGGACCCTCTTGTTGAAGAACACAAGCAGGCCATTTACAAGTGAGTGGTACAGCACAGCTAAGCTCTTTTCACCTTAAAACGGGCCTGCATGTGCTCAAATCGTGGTTGTGAAGAAATCGCAGCATTCAGTTTCAGCCATGGAACACGCAGGCATGAAAAGTCAGAAAACTTCCTGTGTTTCCTTATTTTAAGGAACATGTATGTATTGCTGTGTGTGATGACATAATTACAGCCTCCAACCTGAACTGTGTTAGTGTATAGTTCTTGGGGCGATGAAAGAAAAAATGTCCCCCATTATATCCTTGTAACCTGTGTAGTTATAATAGACCTTTTCGGTATTTGAGCAGCTCTCCCAACATATCTGCAAGACAAACTCTTTGTTTTGCTTTGAACGTCTGGGACAACTTCGAACCTCGGCTTTCTCGGCTTGCCCAAGATAGCTGTACCACATACTTTGCTATGCATTGAAGTTTTCGAGAGTTTGCAATACCGATTGGGTCTATTGATGATTTTTTGCCAGACACCCGCTGTTCCCGCTGATGGCCATGGTGTTTGAGAAATGTGAGCTGGCCTCGGCTTCCATGGACGCGTTTGTGGGCACAGACTACGACAGTGACATCCGCAGCTTTGTGGAACACGGCCATCAGAACAACCAGACCTTCTACACCGACGATGCCGACCTCGACCACTTGGTACGGACACTACACTGAGATACACACACATAAACACACACACACATGTGAACGATAACTTTGTACAGAAAATTATGCAATTCATTAATATGGGGGAAAGTTGATTATCTTACATACGTGAGAGAGACCACTCATGAGATAACAATATTGCTCAAACCACACGTGCGTATAAGGCCCCCCAAAAAAAGTTGTATGTTTCTGGTAACATGGCTACAAAACATAGGGTAGGTAGGTAGGGATTTTTTTGTTTTTTTGTTTGTTTTTTGGTCAGGGTAGAAAATAACTATACAGTGACGCAAAGAGACTGGACTTTCTATACAAAGAGAAAGACAACACATTAGGCCAAAAAAAAAAGGTCTGTTTACGGTAACATAGGCCAAAAAAATAGGGTTGGTAGGTCGGGATTTATTTTTATTTTATTTTTTTTTTTTCTCCAAAAAACCATATTTTTACGTTATTTTGCCCAAAAAACAAGATTTTTTTTTCTTTTTTTTTTTCCCAAATGCCCAAAAAAAGTCTAGTGTCGCGCGAAAAACTAGGGTCGGTCGGGTTACCGTAAACAGACCTTTTTTTTTTTTTGGCCTTACAAAACAAATGAGACAAAAGGGATGCGGGGTTATCCCCCAAGTGTCGTCTGCCGTCTGTTACTTTTGTGGTTTGACGCTTTTTTTTTACAAATGCAATGAAAAAAAGTCTAGGGTCGGTGGGAAAAACCTAGGTAGGGTCGGGTGACCAGAAACATACAACTTTTTGTTGTTGGCCTAACATGTAGATAAGGTCGTGTCAAACTAGTCTGGTAGGTACCTGCTTTTTCACTGCATATGATGCCATAGTCACCAAGACAAACGTCATTATGGAAACACTGTTGCGCCTGCTGTTTCTCCAAGAAGAGTTTTTAGAACTAAAACGTTATGCTACACTTTCCAAAGTGACGTTTCTTTGCTTTGACGTGAAAGGTTATGAGAGACTTAGGAAGAGATCGAGATTCCTGAAGAAGTGTCTACAATTTGTATGCCTCTACTGCGGGACGTTCTGAGTAAGCTACACATAAGTACAGTATGTAGGATAAACAGAATACCACATGGCTTGCTATGCAACAGGAGTTGCTTTTTCAAATATTGAAAATCTCGCTTTCGCTCGCAGTTCAATATTTAAAAAAGCAACTTGTGTAAATCTGGTACAACACGGCAAGCCATGTAGTATTCTCTATTTGTTTTCACAAGGACGGGCGCAGTGGCGTGGTGGTAAGACGTCGGCCTCCTAATCGGGAGGTCGTGAGTTCGAATCCCGGGCGCTGCCGCCTGGTGGGTTAAGAGTGGAGATTTTTCCGATCTCGCAGGTCAACTTATGTGCAGACCTGCTAGTGACTTAACCCCCTTCGTGTGTACACGCAAGCACAAGACCAAGTGCGCATGGAAAAAATCCTGCAATCCATGTCAGAGTTCGGTGGGTTATAGAAAAACAAACATACTCAGCATGCTTCCCCCGAAATCAACGTAGGCTGCCTGAATGGCGGGGTAAAAATGGTCATACACGTAAAAATCCACTCGTGCAAAAAACATGAGTGAACGTGGGAGTCTAAGCCCATGAACAAAGAAGAAGAAGTTTTCACAAGAAGTAGTGTTCCTTCAACCATCTCCCCGTGTGTGTGACAGATGCTGAAGGCGGTACAGGTGTTGCGGATTCACCTGTTGGAGCTGGAGAAGGTGAGCGACCTGTGCAAGGACTTCTGCACACGTTACATCTCCTGCCTCAAGGGCAAGCTGCAGAGTGAACACCTCCTGCGTCTTGACGACCTTGACTCTCCCCCCCTCTCACCCGCCTCGGGCTCTGGGGTCACAGACTGGACAGGTGAGGGTTGTTTCCACTTTTCTGTAATCTTTCCCTTTTAGTTTAGTTTTACTCTGCGCCTCGGCGACCTTTACTTTGCCCCCCACCCTCTCACCCGCCTCGGGCTCCGGTTTTACTGACTGGACAGGTCAGGGATGCTTCCACGTTTTTATCTTCTTTGCCTTCAAGTTGCTATTTATTTTAGTTTTTAGTCAAATAGTTTTGAATCATGTTCTGTTTCATCTTTATTTAAAAGTTCCATAAAATAGCCTTTTTATGCATTTAGAGTGCTTAGGGAGACCTGTTCCCCCCCCCCCCTCCCCTTTGCCCAACTACTTAGGGAGGGCCCACCCCCACCTTCCTCCCCCACCCCCACCTTTTTGATTCTTGATTGTAGAATGTGCGCACTTGGTCTTGTGGTTGCATGTACACACGAAGGGGGATAAGGCACTAGCAGGTCTGCACATAAGTTGACCTGGGAGATAAGGAAAATACCCACCCTTAACCCACCAGGCGGGACTGGAATTCGAACCCACGACCTTCCCCAGAGGAGGCTGATGTCTTAACTACTAGGCCACTGCTCCCGTCTTTTTTTATTTTTATTAAAAATTGAACATTCAATCAACTAACTTTTTAAACCAAAAATTCTAAATCATATTTTGTCACGTCATTTTGTGCTTTCAGTGTCGGGAGGGGCGGCTGTGGGTACCCTGACCACCACACCAATGATGGGCGGGGGGATGGTGATGCAGCCGGGCCTCGCCATGGCAACCATCAGCCAGGGTCAGATCATCTCGGGCAACATGGTGTACCAGATGGTACACACGCCGCAAGGCATCGTCGCTCAGCCCATACAGGTGGGAATTAAACCGTGTTTTGTGATGTGTCGGCAGCTTTTTTCTTCCTCTCCTCTTCTTCTTCTTTGTGTTGTGTTGTTCACAGTAGAGAAACTATAGATTTTTGGCTGAAATTAGACTTTCTTTGTGAGCTTCAAGATACAATTTTGGAGCCGGTTTTTTTACACATCCTTTGAATTTATGGAATATATTTTGAAACGTTCGGTAACTTTCAGGCTTCAAAAACCTTTGAATTTTGTTGTTGTTGGTATCCTTGTTCCCATTTCTTGTTTAGTTTTATTTATTCAAGTCTATCATCATGCCAATGATGCAAAATATGGTGTGTATGTGTTTAGGGGGGAGGTTAATGTAATGTGTTTGAAGTTATTGCCTCAAGAAAAGTTGAAAGATGTTTTCTTGTTGCATTTTTCCACATTCTTTTTTGTTGGTCACCATATAGCTTCAGGGTTTTCTATTGTTTGGTCACCATATAGCTTCAGGGTTTTCTGTTGTTTGGTCACCATATAGCTTCAGGGTTTTCTGTTGTTGGTCACCATATAGCTTCAGGGTTTTCTATTGTTTGGGAAGACTTGGTTTGATTTATGTTGTGTGTTTCTTTAATACGATACTAACAGTGACTTTCTGGTTTGAAAAGAAATTTGTTGATTGCTGACAGATCCAGCCTTCCCCCTTACAGAGCGCAGTGGGCACAACCTCAGTGATACAAGGGAGCACTCCACTGTCACAGATAGGGGTGGTGGGTTCCCCCATGGCTACACAACAGACTCCTACCAACCGTGAGTATTCATGAACATTCTACCCCCGGGAACAGACTACTTTCAATTCAGTAGGGGGGCGACTATCCTCAACCCGGCGGGTCCCCAGGTGGCGGATAGGGGAACGGCCCCCAGATATGGGGGCCAGCTGCGAATATAGAATAAGCAGTCCCGGACCAACTAGCGGTGTCTCTACCAGGACGGGGTGGGTTGGCAGATGGCAGTGACTACCCTATAAATGCCCTACGTGTCCGATGACGGTTACACCATGCGGGTAAGAGCCGCATTAAAAGCTCTAGCCCCGGGGTGGGACCCCCGGTAAGAAATCCCCCATGTGTTCCCAGGGTTAGGTTTTTGAGCCAGGAACTAAGGGCAGGGTAACCCCGAAAGAAACCTAAGGGCTGAAGTCGGAGGATCTGGGCCAACAGGCGCACCTTAACCAACCACGGATCCACGCAAAAACGCAAAATGAAATGTCGACAGTCCGAAAAGCGAACGACGAGAAGAAGAAGAAGAACATTCTACCCGAAATGAATATGATAGAGTATCCTATCTGAAAGCAAAATGGTGGTGGTTGAAGTGGAGTGGAAAAGACAGAGAAAGCCTATCTTCAGACTTTGTATCTCATTATTTGTGTTGGATTTAGCTATAGTCTTTGTTTTCATTTCTAGCTTTCAATATTTTTTCATTAATGCTCACGAAACAAAAACAAAAAGAACATGACTCTCTGAATGTATGTTTACAGCGTTGTTCCCAGGCGGTCTTCGGTCATTGTTTTTTAAACATTTTTATCTGGCTCATTGGTCTGACCCCTTGCCGGTCGACCGTCCAATAGTTTTGACATGTGGGAGATCTTCTGACCCATCAGTTTTCTTACCAAGCGGACAAAGCCAGGACATTTGGATTTATATATGTTGTACATGATTATGTCAATCCAGGTCAGATCGACCTTTTGTATTCTGAGGCCTAATACAGTATTCATTCCCTGATTTTAGTGAGATATTTCAGTGTTTTAACAGAATGACTTTTTTTTTCCAGTGTCAATGAGTGCGTGTCTATCTGCTGACGATTCTTTTGACGATGACGACCCCTTGGGCAAGAGACGTAACACCAAGCGAGGCGTCTTACCAAAACAAGCAACACAAATCATGAAAACATGGCTCTTCCAGCACTTAGTCGTGAGTAGGGGTTTTGTGTGTGGGATGGGGGGGGGGGGGGGGGGGGGGGGGGGAGATGCAACACTGAGCCAGGCGTCTTACCGAAACAAGCAACACAAATCATGAAAACATGGCTCTTCCAGCATTTAGTGGTGAGTAGGGGTTGTGTGTGTGGAAGGGGAGGGGGTGGGGGTATGCAACACCACGCGAGGCGTCTTGCCAAAACAGGCAACACTGTCTAGAGACATAGTGCTTGCTGCCGTGCGGAGGTGTTTCCAGACACATCGTACGTAGGGTGAACACAAATATGAAAACATGGCTATTCCAGCATCTAGTGAGCAGGGGGGGGTATTTATGTGGGGAATGGGAGAAAGTGTTTGTGTGCAGGCGTGCACGTGTGTATGCAACTTTTGTAAGTAAACCTGTGTTGCGATATTGGTGTAAACAAAATGAAGACCAAAACTATGTAACTTTTGTAAGTAAACCTGTGTTGCGATATTGGTGTAAACAAAATGAAGACCAAAACTATGTAACTTTTGTAAGTAAACCTGTGTTGCGATATTGGTGTAAACAAAATGAAGACCAAAACTATGTAACTTTTGTAAGTAAACCTGTGTTGCGATATTGGTGTAAACAAAATGAAGACCAAAACTATGTAACTTTTGTAAGTAAACCTGTGTTGCGATATTGGTGTAAACAAAATGAAGACCAAAACTATGTAACTTTTGTAAGTAAACCTGTGTTGCGATATTGGTGAAAACAAAATGAAGACCAAAACTACCGTACTTTCCGGGTCATAAGGCGCGACTTTTTTCCTCGAGTTCGACCCCTGCGTCTTGTATAACGAAGCGCCTAATCCGTGTATGAAATACGAAAAAAATCAAAGAGACCGCTTGAGTACCTGTCAAACAACTTGTGATAATGCATGTTTCAGCTACTAGGTACTGCCCTGCCTTTGATCTGGCCGCACACACAGATTTCCACTCTGACCGGTCACTGACCCCGATGCAGGAAGTGTTTCCTCTCTCAGATATGACAGGCGAACCACCTCATGCCAAAAACTGGGTCATTGACCCCTGGGAAGAAGGTCGTGTCTTTTAACAAGGCCCACCCAGCAATCACAATGCCTTTGATCTGGCCGCACACACAGAGCACACATATTTTCACTCAGTTAAAGTCGGTCACTGACCGGTCACTGACCCCGATGCAGGAAGTGTTTCCTCTCTCAGATATGACAGGGGAACCACCTCTCATGGCAAAAACTGGGTCATTTTGGTGCGCCCTATCGGCCCCCTGCGTCCAATGGGTGACTGGATTACAATTTATTTTTTAAAAGAAGGGGGTGCGTCTTAGATAACGAAGCGCCTTGTCACCCGGAAAGTACGGTATGTAACTTTTGTAAGTAAACCTGTGTTGCGATTGGTGTAAACAAAATGAAGACCAAAACTATGTAACTTTTGTAAGTAAACCTGTGTTGCGATTGGTGTAAACAAAATGAAGACCAAAACTATGTAACTTTTGTAAGTAAACCTGTGTTGCGATATTGGTGTAAACAAAATGAAGACCAAAACTATGTAACTTTTGTAAGTAAACCTGTGTTGCGATTGGTGTAAACAAAATGAAGACCAAAACTATGTAACTTCAATGAAAGGTCAGGAAGAGTATTGCAAGTGAAAACCCTAACCTGGCAAATTTGGAGAGGGGTATATAATTCTAACTATAAAGGTGGCAACTAAAACAGATCAAAGAAATATGATAGTGATTAACTGACTAACTAATTGAGTCTAAAAGAAAGAAGATTCAGTATGAAGAGTTACATGTTTAGATAAAAAGAAGACACCAGTAACCAGGTTAGGTACTTGTTTTGATCAATATTTCGGCAGATAAACTGCCTTCGTCAGGATGGTATGAAAGTATGGAATGGCGGCACGTGATTTAGTTACATGAGTGACATGTTTGTGTGCCTGTGCAGCATCCATACCCCACAGAGGATGAGAAACGTCAGATAGCCAGCCAGACAAACCTCACACTGCTGCAAGTCAACAACTGGTAACATATCTGATTCTTCCCAATATTTTTCTTCTTTGCTGTTTTTTGTGTGGTAGATAGCTATAAAGTGTGTGTGTGTGTGTGTGTGTGTGTGTGTGTGTGTGTGCACGCTGTTGCTATTGTACATCGCCGTGAGAAGGGGCGATTAATAAGTGTCCATTATTTAAGTTATTGAGACATCCCAGTGCACTAAGGGATTTATAGAGCAAATCGAGAAAATTCATTATTTTCGAGATTTGCTCTATAAATCCCTTAGTGCACTGGGATTGTTTCAATAACGATATTGTCAGTACCGCCAGATAAAAAAGAAGATTCAAAATGCACATTTTGCAACGCGCATTTGGATAGGCGTAACTGTGTGGTCAGGTTTGTGTCAGATCTACTTTTGTGTGGGCTGTCTCAAGTGTGTCGTGCTTTTGTCACACGCAAACTCTTGTTTTAATTTCTGTTGGTAAATTCCAGTGTAGCGTTAAGCTAAAAAGTGATGATCTTTCATAGAGACCTCATTTAAACTCGGAGAAAGGACTGTGCTCTTAGTTATTTGCGATTCGAAACCTTCATCGAGCTTCGACAGATTGACTGTGCAGAGTTTTGCCCCTTGCCAAGGTCGACGGAAAGCACATTTTCAAAATAAATGTAGCATGTTTCTCGTGTGGTATCTTCACTCATCGGGGATTCTGGTTCTAAATATGAACGGTAAGAATGCTCTGAACTCTACACGTATTATATCCCCATCGTTTTATCGTTCACACTGATTTGCCCAACATGTTAATTTGCTGAGCGGGATTTATGTCGTCTGCTAAGCTATGGCAATTGAACCACTGCACTGAGTCTCATTTCAAAAACAAAAATTGCTCGTCACGTTGCACTGAGTCTGCACGCATGAGGCAGGCTAGTAATAAGTCTTATATATGGTAAGAACGTTCTAAACCCTACACGTTTTCGATTCCGATTGTTCTTGCCTTGAAATAATAATTCGGAAAACATTCATTTACTGAACAGATGCAGTCATATTTCAGTGTAGTCTGCTACGTGCTGATCTAACTGCTACGTTATCAGAATAACACTTGTGTTTTCTGTTAGCTGCTGGGAATTGTATACTAACTCATCATTTGGTAATGTGGATGATAAGCTACATGCCACTAACATGGCATAATTATGAGAGGAATCTTCGCAAGTCGAAACTGAAAAATTAGACACAGCGGGTTCTATTTTTAGATCAGTGGCAACTGTAGCACAGGCACATGCAATCTGTCAGAAAAAAACCCCACTTCTGCTTTAATTGAGAAGCAGGAAATTTATGGTCATAATCATTGGTATTGTGGAGAATATAAGCTACATGTCATTAATTAATTCTGAGGATGAGAGTACACTCTCGCTTCTAAAGGCAAAGGGCGGAAGAATACGCTCTGTGGAAAAGTTAGTGCGCAGTTTTAGCGCATCGCCATTAGCCAATCAACTGGTTCACATCAGTCATGTGACACCAGTACTTACTGACAATTATTATTATTATTATTATAAATGAAGGTTGAAACTGAAATAGAAGGCCTTTAATAAAGGAAGTGAGTGATGTTTTTATGCAGAAGAAACTCCTAAATGTGAATAATGGCAGGAGGAAAATACTAATAATAGCAAGAATTCTTGGTAGAGAAGCAGGCGGTTGTTTTACTTTGTATTTTTCACCTTTCTTTAGCGATCACCTGTCTATGATGCCATTTTTGGTCGTTCTTCTGGGTTTGACTGCACATCTTTGTGCAGACTTTCTTGTCTCACAGATCTACAGTGGCACCCCTCTTTTAAGACTCCCTCCTTTTTAAGACCTTGTTTTTCAAACTTTCTGTTCATAACCTCTGTAAAATTACCCCCATTTTAAAACTTCCGATTTTCTCAGATTTGGTGAGGTCTTAACGGTACATGCGATGGTTTCAGGTTCATCAACGCCAGGCGGCGGATCCTTCAGCCCATGCTGGACAACGGAGCGAGCAGTGAGAGCAAGGCCAAGAAGAACAAACCCGTCACACGCCCCACGCAGAAGTTCTGGCCGCAGGAGATCGCCAACATCCAGCCACAGTTACCTGCCCACCTCCAGCAGAAGGTTACCTCCCCTTCTTCCTCCGCTGCTGCTGCTGCTGCGTCTGCTCTTGTCACTGCTGGTGAGGGTTTGGTTGCTGTTGTCAATTTTTTCCCTGTACCAGTCTAACCCCCCCCCCCATTTTTTTTAAAACACACACATGCATTAACTCGTTATCCTCGGATGTATATCCTATTAATAGTAATGATAAATAAATAATGCATAATATTTATATAGCGCATATATCCAGGGTTTAACCCTGCTCAAAGCGCTGTACAATCAAAATACTACGACAACATAACATTATTTAATGTGCAATCCCACACATATCAATGGGTCACACATTGCTCTATAAAACTGTATCACAAACACATGCACGGGCAGTTCCATTCCATCAGACTCCATTCCTTTCAGTTTTTCCTCTGTTATATGTCCCATAAACTCCATCCCTGTAAAGAAAAAATTTTCCCCCTGATTTTGCATATGTCCCCCCCCCCCCCCCCCCCCCCCCTCCCATTGTTGCATTGTCTAGCATGCCTTTTGATGTAGAAGGTAGAGTTAAGTTGAGTTTTTCCTTTGCTGTGAGCGTTGAAGGCACTGACACCTTTGCCAATGTTGTTGTTGCAGTGGTGACAGCCAACGGTCAGATCCTGCGGGCCGACGAAGGCACTGCGCTGTCCTTGGCCAGTCTCCCCCAGAACCTGATCCTGGCATCCCAGAGCCCTCCCTCTGTTGCCATGGTAACCAGCCCTGGCGACCACACCGTGGAGGACAGCCTCATCTTATCCTTCAATTCAGAAACATCGGGTGCTGATTGACACTGTGGCACTGAGTGAACGTGGGAGTTTCAGCCCATGAACGAAGAAGAAGAAGAGGAGAAGAAGACAGTGTGGTGGTAGACTTGAGATGTGATCACACCGTGGAGGACAGCGTCATCTTATCTTTCACTTCGGAAACGTCGGGCGCTGATTGAGGTTGTGGCAAAAACATGAGTGAACGTGGGAGTTTCAACCCATGGACGAAGAAGGAGAGGAGGAGAAGAAGACAGTGTGGTGGTAGACTTGAGATGTGATCAGACACTCCACCTAAAGGGTCCTGGGACCCCAAGCTTTAATGTATGAGGGGTCCTTAGAGGGTCCCGGGACCAGGAGGCTGGGCTTCATATTCTTGCATCCACTGAATATTGACTTTGGTGCTAGCACTTGCAGAGAACTACAGTCTGACATCAGCACCGATGGTACGCATGATAACAGACATTCAGGGCATCCCTGCATCCACTCTGTTCATGTTCAGTACGTTGCGAGCCCCCGCTCCATGAATTTCAGGTACGTTTCTTCAGCTTCTAGTGCAGACCGTATGCTGGGGCGCACAGTTTGAGGAGGGCGGTGTGATGGATGCCACTGGCTCAGTGCTTGATTGCTTCAAGAAGAATGTTGTGGTTCTAAATGACTGTGGTGCTGTGCACTGATCTAAAAAGAATGGATAGCGCGTCCCTTCTTATTGGCTATCAGAACGTTGACTCCACCGGATCCGCTATGTTGGGACACCGTTTGACACCACGAGAGGAACTGCTGTCAACTCTTGAAACTTCGATTATTTCCCTTTGACCATGGTTGTCAGTGTGGTGGGGTCTAGTAAGATGGCGGCACTCTGGTCACGCTGTTTCATTGGCTCACTCTGGTCACGCTGTTTCATTGGCTCACTCTGGTCACGCTGTTTCATGGGCTCACTCTGGTCACGCTGTTTCATTGGCTGTGCTATCCATTAGTTTTAGATAGTGGGTGCTGTGAGATAGTGGCAGTGATTGCCTGACTGAGGCCACGTTTTCCAGTCCTAAATGCCTTTGGTGCTGCAACATCGTCTCAATGATGGTTTCCCAAAGACAAGACTGTTCAGTCCCAAATTTAGACCGTGGTGCTGTGATTTCATCTCAGATGATGTTTGAGGCAAGATTTCCTGGTTGCCAAATGCTGTGGTGCTGATGATACAGGCTTGGTTTTCCAGTGGAAACTGATATCGTTCTTAT
This sequence comes from Littorina saxatilis, assembly GCF_037325665.1. Classification (NCBI taxonomy): domain Eukaryota; kingdom Metazoa; phylum Mollusca; class Gastropoda; order Littorinimorpha; family Littorinidae; genus Littorina; species Littorina saxatilis. The sequence goes on from NC_090252.1 coordinate 56,533,459, forward strand.
TGTTGACTGGGACTGTGACAGCGGGAAACTGCTGTGACTCATTGCTTTTCAAGTGTCATGCCGCTTTTAGTTTAGTGTTTGCACACTTTGAACAACAGATTGTAGTTGAAGAAACACAAGACATGTGTACTCGTCAATACAAGGACAGCACTCACAAAAACATGTCAACATTTTCACCTGTGGAGGCTTCTTCGGTTTGTACTGGAAACTTGCATTCTCCCAGTAAGGTAATATATTGTACTACGTTGCAAGCCCCTGGAGCAATTTTTTTGATTAGTGCTTTTGTGAACAAGAAACAATTAACAAGTGGCTCTATCCCATCTCCCCCCCTTTCCCCGTCGCGATATAACCTTCGTGGTTGAAACGATGTTAAACGCCAAATAAAGAAAGAAAGAAAGGCTTCTTCGGGACTTCAAAACCGGCAAAAATGTCGACATGTTTTTGTGTGTGTGCTGTCCTAGTATGGGAGAGTACGGATGTCTTTTCAACTTGGTTCATCTTACCCACAGCCATTTTGTTCAGATAATTGATTGACGACCGAAAGAAATAGTTTACTGGCTTTGAGCTTCAAGGCAGAGATGTAATTAGCTGCTCTGTTTGAGACCAAAGATGCTGACTTCATGGACTTTAATCCAGTTGACAAGATGAATTTTGTCAGAAATGGTGCTATGTCTTCCTAGCATTCCTGACAGACACATAGCTGCTTGCTTTTCATATAGAGGTGTCACCATTGTGTGACTGGTTTTTTTGTTCGGGGGAAACAATATTTTTGTGAGGCCAGAAAAGTTTTGTTTTGAACATGGATATCACGATCACTGTGAGTGCTGAGGACATGTAATCTACTTTAAGTTTAAGGGGAGGAGCTACCATAAAATACACTGTTTTTCGCCTCAATTCATTTGACCACAACATTTATGAAACGGGAACTGTTTATGTTAAGTTTGGTGTGCATTTGCTCCAATGTACGTAGAATGATAGTATATGTGACCATCGTTGCGGGGATGTATAAATTACCGTACTTTCCGGGTCATAAGGCGCGACTTTTTTCCTCGAGTTTGACCCCTGCGTCTTGTATAACGAAGCGCCTAATCCGTGTATGAAATACGAAAAAAATCAAAGAGACCGCCTGAGTACCAGTCAAACAACTTGTGATAATGCATGTTTCAGCTACTAGGTACTACCCTGGCCAAGTTTCCTCTCAAGACATCAAAGAGACCGCCCCATAGGTTAAACTCGGTCACTGACCCCGGTGCAGGAAGTGTTTCCTCTCTCAGATCTATGACAGGGGAAACACCTCTCATAGCAAAAACTGGGTCATTGACCCCTGCACACACAGAGCACACATATTTCCACTCTGTATTCTTCCTTTGATGTGCGGCTTATTTTCATTCTTCGACCGTTTGTTACCGGTATACTTTTTTAATTTTGGTGCGCCCTATCGGCCCCCTGCGCCCAATGGGTGACTGGATTACAATTTTGTTTAAAAAGAAGGGGGTGCGCCTTATGCGCTGTAGCGCCTTGTAACCCGGAAAGTACGGTAAGCTTCCTGCAAAGTTTTAGGTTTGAAGTCCTTACCAATTACGAGAAATAATTAATTCTTTATTGCATTGTTTAGCAACAGTTCTCCAGGACTTGGGCTATTTTTAGACCGTTGACGTCACTTTGTGACGTTTCATAAACCAAAGATGGCATTTGAGACTGTTCTGTTTACATTCGACACTATCAACACCACTTTGCAATACTGAAATAATTTTTTCTGTGTTCGAAAGCTACAGCCAATCGTTATTATATCCCCTTAGGTACAGTTTTATAACATTATTGGCACATGTAAATATTATGAATTAATTAATGAACGCTACGAATATGGCAGCCTTTAAGATTGACCTTGGTAAAAATTATGAAATGAAAAATAAGCAAAGCGTTGAATCAAAACATGTTAGTTCACGGATGACAAGATAATTTTAAAACTATTCATCGGAATGATTTTAACTTTTGCAGAAATGTGTTAAACTTTTTTAAAGGTAGCTCCTGCCCTAAGGTTGCTTTTGTGTGACTCTTTGTGTGTCTGGTGTGTGTTTGAAGCTGGTCACCTTGGACACTTTGCAGCAGATTCTTTCTTGGAAGACTTTTGTTTTGGTATGCAATTATTATTACTTTTGTATTTTGCGAGGTTGAAAAGGTTACAGTGCTATCTATTTGCTTTATTTTATTGCTTACATTTTTTTTCCCAGTTTATAATAAGTTTTGTTGATTGCCGACGCCAGGCAACATCCGTGTATCTATTGTGCTCGTTCAGCTGTGTGAGAGGTCTTGGTGTAGTGAAATGAGTACCGTATTTGACGGATTACAAGACGCACCGTTTTATAAGCCGCACCCCCGACTTTTAACAAAAATATTGGGACGAGCCATGTATAGGCCGCGTCACTATATTAGCCGCCGTCGAAAAAAATATCAGATCGTGTCAATCAATCAAAACAACCAGGCAAACGAAAGTACGGTATTTGGCGAAATCGGCTCCGAGAATAAACAAGTGAAACAAAGAAGAAAAGTGAAAAAGTTTGAAGAAAAATATCACACACACACAATTTGTAACCAACACACACATGTTGTCCCGCCCGGAATAAGCTTTTTTGGGATGATTTACGACTTTCCGCACATTTCGAGCAGACGAAAACACAACATGGCGGCTCTCGCTCCTCCAACTATCGCGAGACACAAAAAGACGAAATCTCGCGTGCGCGAGATCCTGATACATCCGGTGTTTCACTGTACGCTATCTTGTCACGACGACTTGTTGACAAACGAAGATTCGCGAAAGAAAGAGAAAAGCGCCGAGTCTTGAGTAGAGAGCTAATAAAGTACCGGTAATCGCTAATCGAGCGAAATGAAAATCCGCGGCGACTTCCATTAGGTGAATGCTATTCAAGTTTAGGTAACGTTTTAGCCGCATCTTTTTATAAGCCGCAATGCGATTTTTTTGGAAAAAAAGTCGCGGCTTGTAGTCCGTCAAATACGGTACTATGTACTTTCTAACTTAGAGTTCATTTTGCACAATTGAAAGAGTATGCTGTTTCTAATCTGTTGAAATAATCAAAAGACAAAATTTGGTTGTTATCTTTGTTATTATCCAAAGATGTAAACTGCTTTCAAACTTACCGTTAATTTTTCACAAGGTGTAAGAGTATGCTGTTTCTTGTCTGTTGAAATAATGAAAAGACACAGGTTCGCCTGTGGAATGTTTAAGTATTGCCAACACAACATGAAACATGAACTAAATATATCGATGATTAGACCAGATACTCAACAGATGAATAATGATGATGAAAAGATGAACACTTAGCGCTAGCTTCAGTTGTTGGGTTTGCTCCTTCAAACAGAACAGAAAGCAAGAATAGTCTGTTGAAAGCTTATCTGTGATATTCTTGTCTGCTGGTACAGTTATCGTTATTATTTGCTGGAATACACAGTGGAGGTATGGTGTAAGCTGTGTGTGTGTGTGTGTGTGTGTTGTGTGTGTGTGTGTGTGTGTGTGTGTGTTTTAGGATGGTTATAAAAATGTCATATTTTTCTTGTTCATGTCTGTGTATGTGAGACATAAGAATCTTCTGGAGGAATTCCTCATTTTAAACCTCTGTTATTCTCTTTTGGCATGGAAAAATGACTCTTTTTTTAAGCTGTAAACAACACTTCTCATACCTGAATTATTGCTTTTTATATTTAGTCAAGTTTTGACTAAATATTTTAACATCGAGGGGGAATCGAAACGAGGGTCGTGGTGTATGTGCGTGTGTGTGTCTGTGTGTCTGTGTGTGTGTGTGTGTGTAGAGCGATTCAGACTAAACTACTGGACCGATCTTTATGAAATTTGACATGAGAGTTCCTGGGTATGAAATCCCCGAACGTTTTTTTCATTTTTTGACTCACATGCGAAGCAAAAGTGAGTCTATGTACTCACCCGAGTCGTCCGTCCGTCCGTCCGTCCGGACGTCGACGTCCGGACGTCCGTCCGTCCGTCCGTCCGGAAAACTTTAACGTTGGATATTTCTTGGACACTATTCAGTCTATCAGTACCAAATTTGGCAAGATGGTGTATGATGACAAGGCCCCAAAAAACATACATAGCATCTTGACCTTGCTTCAAGGTCAAGGTCGCAGGGGCCATAGATGTTGTCTAAAAAACAGCTATTTTTCACATTTTTCCCATTTTCTCTGAAGTTTTTGAGATTGAATACCTCACCTATATATGATATATAGGACAAAGTAAGCCCCATCTTTTGATACCAGTTTGGTTTACCTTGCTTCAAGGTCAAGGTCACAGGAGCTCTTCAAAGTTGGATTGTATACATATTTTGAAGTGACCTTGACCCTGAACTATGGAAGATAACTGTTTCAAACTTAAAAATTATGTGGGGCACATGTTATGCTTTCATCATGAGACACATTTGGTCACATATGATCAAGGTCAAGGTCACTTTGACCCTTATGAAATGTGACCAAAATATGGTAGTGAACCACTAAAAGTGACCATATCTCATGGTAGAAAAAGCCAATAAGCACCATTGTACTTCCTATGTCTTGAATTAACAGCTTTGTGTTGCATGACCTTGACCTTGGGTCAAGGTCACATGTATTTTGGTAGGAAAAATGTGTAAAGCAGTTCTTAGTGTATGATGTCATTGCTAGGTTTAGGTCAAGCATGTGAGTCGTATGGGCTTTGCCCTTCTTGTCAACCAAATTGGTTCAAATTTTGGTCAAGTAATCTTCGACGAAGCCCGGACTTCGGTATTGCATTTCAGCTTGGTGGCTTAAAAATTAATCAATGACTTTGGTCATTAAAAATCAGAAAATTGTAAAAAAAAATAAAAATTTATAAAACAATCCAAATTTACGTTTATCTTATTCTCCATCATTTGCTGATTCCAAAAACATATAAATATGTTATATTCGGATTAAAAACAAGCTCTGAAAATTAAATATATAAAAATTATTATCAAAATTAAATTGTCGAAATCAATTTAAAAACACTTTCATCTTATTCCTTGTCGGTTCCTGATTCCAAAAACATATAGATATGATATGTTTGGATTAAAAACACGCTCAGAAAGTTAAAACAAAGAGAGGTACAGAAAAGCGTGCTATCCTTCTTAGCGCAACTACTACCCCGCTCTTCTTGTCAATTTCACTGCCTTTGCCATGAGCGGTGGACTGACGATGCTACGAGTATACAAAATGGCATTGCGTTCAGTTTCATTCTGTGAGTTCGACAGCTACTTGACTAAATATTGTATTTTCGCCTTACGCGACTTGTTCTTTTTACTTTTATTCAGGGGTTTGAAATTCAAAGCGAAAGTGTGTGTGTGTGTGTTATTTGGTTTGAAAATTCAATAACTTTATTTTTTTCCTTTGAGTTCATTGTCGATTTTAATGTCTAGTATACCAGACATTAGTTTTGGTTGTGTTTGTGATTTTGGGTTATCTAGCAGTATGAGAGTTGCTTGCTGCATATTGCATCCTGGGGGGGGGTGTCAAAATTGGTGCATGCCAGTATGACCGATTTGTCTGTCAGTCATTCTCCCTGTCCGTCTCCCTCTTCTTCTCTCCCTCTTTGAACTGCTCTCTTTTTCTCTTCTCTCTTTTTCCCGTCCTCTCTCTCTCTCTTTTTCTTTTTCTCTACTTATCTTTTTCTCTGTCCCCTCTCTCTTCTTCTTCTCTCCCTCTTCTTCTCTCCCTCTTCTTCTCTTTTTCCAGTTTTCTCTCTTCTTCTTCTCTACCTCTATATTTCTGTCCTCTCTCTCTCTTTCTCTCTCCCCCTCCTCTCTCCCCCTCCTCTCTCTTTCTCTCTCCCCCTCCTCTCTCTTTCTCTCTCCCCCTCCTCTCTCTTTCTCTCCCCCTCCTCTCTCTCTCTCCCCTCCTCTCTCTTTCTCTCTCCCCCTCCTCTCTCCCCCTCCTCTCTCTTTCTCTCTCCCCCTCCTCTCTCTTGTACTTTATGAATTAAGGTTTATGACACCACTACTGCAACCACTGATGTCTGTAACTGTGAGATCTCCCGTCTGCTCTATATCAAATGTCCGGTTTTTACACATTTTTTCAGTTTCACATGATGGCAGCATCTTTACGTACAACATGATGGTTTCTCTTTTAAATAGAATCTGAAATTTGAATGAATTGTGTTTAAAGGTTTGTTGATTTTGATTTTTGCAGGTCAAATGAGTAATTTAAAAGTTTTTCTTTTGAAATGAATTGCAAAGAAAGGTTTGATTTTGTAGAATAAGCTTCACACAGTTTATTTTGATCATTTGTTGGTGTACTGTTGTGTTATGAACTGTTATCTTTTTGTGTTCATTTGTTCACTATGCAAACTGATTTTCTACTTGTATAATTTGAATGAAAACTTGACTAAAGTAAACCCAAAGAAGAAATTGTGAACACATTGTGGAGTGTGTGTGTGTGTGTGTGTGAAATGATTATGAAACTGAGCAGATGTAGTCAAACAAATGAATTTTTTTAGTACCCTTCACATTCGGACAAACTGCATTCTTTTCAAAATACATTGTGAGTCATGCGTACATGTAAAACAAATATATTCACGTCATTATGATCACGTCTCAGCTGACAAGTATACATACATGCAACATGAAACATGTAACATGATTTTAACAACACTCAGAAGATGTTCCTTGAAAGTGATTAGTAATAGAAAGCTGTTCAATTTGATTTTAGCACTTATTTCAGGTCAAACTTGCATTCACACAGTTCACCATGTCAACATTTTTCAACATCTTTTTTTTCCTATGTTTTTTTGAAAGCGAAAACAGACTGAAATAAATAAATAAATAGGCATTCACGCTAATACATGTACACTAACAAAGTGACTCGCCTTAATTAATTCACCATAGTTAAATTGATCACTGATTCAATGTGCTCTGTACTGCCTTCGTTATATGTTTGTCAACACTGTTCATTATTCAATAATTATTATACATGTATGACTCTGAATTGGTCCATGGCATTATCAAAATTCTTGAGACTTTAAACACCTCCAGTACACACATCTGATGACCAAGGGGAAGTAAGCGTTCTAAATGCATATGTCGTGCCGAATTCACGGAATTGCCGATTTCGCGGAATCGGCAACATTTTTGACCCATTTCGCGTAATCGGCAAAACGCTGCCCATTTCGTGAAATCGGCAGCGTTTTGCCGAAAATGCGGAAAGGCTTGTAAAATGTGCCCGTTTCGCAAATAAGCGACAGCCAGTCTGTTACTTTTTGTGTCACCAGAACATTGCATTAACATTGCTTTACCTCCCTACTATGTTGTGTATGGTCTATGTTGGTCTGTGTCAAGCATAACTCCGGAAATGCACAAAAACTACACTTTCTGCAATAACTTGCCATAACTTATCGATTATTACAATATCTATCCATTCGAGTATCTAGTTGTCTAAGTGTGATGATATCCCAGGCAATTGCGAACTTTAAAACCAAAAAGTGGCTGCCGATTTCGCAAAATGGGCAAATTTTAGAAGCCTTTACGCGATTTCGGCAAACCGCTGCCAATTTCACGTAATAGGCAGCGTTTTGCCGATTACGCGAAATGGGCAAAAATGTTGCCGATTCCGCGGAATTGGCAATTTCGTGTGTGTGTGTGTGTGTGTGAGAGAGAGAGGAGGGAGGGAAAAGAGATAGAAAGAGAGCAAAAAAGATACGAGAGAGAGATTTTCAGACGGACACAAAGAGACAGACAGATATAGAGAGAGAGGTAAAAAGAAAGAGAAAGACATAGGAAAAGGGATATGGGGGGAGGTGGGGAGAGAAAGAAAGAAAGAATGAGAAACAGAGACAGAGACGTAGACAGAGAGACAGGCACAGAGGGACAGAGAGAGCGAGACAGAGAGAGATACTGCGATAGAGAGAAAGAGAGAGAGAGTCAAACAGCAAGCTCCGTACAGTGCAATAGTTTCTGGCGTGCCACCTCTCAGGCACGTTACAGAATGCTCGGCACAAACCCCCCGTTGCCTAGACCATTCTCGGCGAGCGGTCGCCTTTGTTACGCTTCAGTGACCCCAGACAATGGTACTCATGCCGAGCGCAAGCTAACGTTCGCGAGCGTTAGCGAGCGATACGACAAAACTATGCGTTGCCTAGAAATCGTTTGCAACCGTTCTGTTACGGTCTGCCTAAGCAACGCGCCTCAGGTGTAATGGAGTGAATGAGTTATTGGGAACCATACTCCTGGCACCTGAGAGAACAAGAAATTCCTTTGAGGTAGGAATTCATGGTCAAAGGGAAATAACCATTCTCACTGCACCCATTCTCACTGCCACCAACTGAGAAGGTTATTTCCCTTTGACCATGAATATGTTTCTCTATAAGTCCTTGTAGAATCTTAATCCACCAATAACTCCCTAACCGTGTATTTGACTGGTCCCAATTTTTGTAAGGACCGTCTCAGGAATGTATAGAACCTGTTCACCAAGTTTGGTGACGATCGGTCCGTTCATTCTTGAGATCTATATGCGAACACAAACACACAAACAAACAAACAAACACATCGACCGAAACCTATACACACCCCTATACCGGGGGTGTAATAACAAGCATTGAAATGAACAAGCGACTTTCATCCTCCAGTACATACAGAATTCAATATAATACCCACAACAGGTGTGCCTAAATTGGACGGAATAAGATTGATACCAAAGTAGTGTTTATACCGGACGGATGTTGATATTTACCACAAAAGGAATGTCACAACAGGAGGACTTCAGACAAATATCACAGTCAGCTTCACATACAATCTACCATTTTCATTCACATTATTTTGTACAATAACTTTATAACTGCATATATATACATACATTATCACACAATGTGAACAAGGCATTATATTCAAAATCACAAATATTTACATATATTTTTATATTTTAATGCTGAAATCCAATCTCGGTTCAGGAGGAATAACGAGTCAAAAACATGCAAGAAATACATATTCATTGCTTTAATTTTTCAAACGGATTTCTTCAAACTAGCAGAAGTGAAATTAAAATCCCAACGATGAAATTTTGTCTTTGAATTTAAAGGAAACGCATGCCTTACTCAGACACTTTAATTGACCCCCCCCCCCTCCTCTACAACCCTTACAGTAATCACAACAGAAAGCCAATCCAACATTATTTGACCTCTTTTTGATAATCCAGCCCCCGTAACCCCCCATCCCACCCTCTCAAGGCATGCACTCAACTAAACAACTAACAATACAACCTAATGATTTCTATTTTCCCTTCCACAGATTTATTGCCATCCACCCAACTATCACATACACCTCAACTCCCTCCTCTCCCCCCCTCCCCTCCCCTCAATAAAACAAAAACACACTTGTAAAATACCAAAGACATAAACAACACCAACCCCAACAGAACACAAAAAATCAACAAATACAAAAGTTGACTGCCAAACCGAAAAAGGGGAGGAAAAACTACACTTAAAATATACCTCAATGCCACTTTATTTACTCTTCCTGACACACACACACCCTTCCCCCTTCTCCACTAACTCTTTGATCCCCCCCCCATCCCCCCCCCCCCCCCCAAAAAAAAAAAAAAAGGAAACAGCCAAAGAAAAGGCACAGAAAGCAGGTGATGAAACAACAGTGAAGGTGAACCCAATGTCTATGAAGTGGAGGTGGAGGGTTTGTCGGCCTGGTCGGTGTCTGGCTTGGTGTCTGGCTTGGTGTCTGGCTCGGTGGCGGAGGTGGGGGTGGGGGCGGAGTGAACGCTGATGATCTCCTCCCCGTCCTTGTGAATCTCGTTGTGCGCGGCAACCAGGTACTTGCGCTGCTGGCGGCGGACTGCAAAAGCAAAGAGAAATGTCCAATGCTTTATGGCCCATTTTGTGGACACAACATTGTGTGGGAAGCAAAAATGATACAGTGGCACCCCCCTTTTAAGACCTCCAACAATCTGAGAAAATCAGGTCTTAAAAACGGGGGAGTATCAAAATGGGGGTAAACTTACAGAGGTAATGAACAGAAAGTCTGAGAAAACAAGGTCTTAACAAGAGGCGAAGCCTTCAAGGCTCACGTAAGAAATCGACAAACAGTAACATAAACTCAATCACTCCGTCACACACACACACACACACACACACACACACACACACACACACACACACACACACACACACACACACAGTAAGCATAGGTGAAACTGTGCAAGAAAGCGAGACACTAGATCTAGATCTGTCTGTCTGCATGTAGCCTACTTACAGGGACACGACTGCCAACTAGTCTCGGCCCGCTCAAAATAAAAAATAACAATGACCGAGACTTTCAGTAATTCCTTCGCGTGACGTCTAACCCTCTTACGCCATAATGTGACGTCTTCAAATGACGAAATGTTAAAGTTTCTACCACAGACATACACACGCACAAACAAACACACACACACACACACGCACAAACGCACAGACAGACAAAGTTACGATCGCATAGGCTACACTTACGTGAGCCAAAAATGTAGGGAGTATCAAAATGGGGGTAAACTTACAGAGGTAATGAACAGAAAGTCTGAGAAAACAAGGTCTCAAAAGGGGGTTCCACTGTACTAGGAATCACACAAAAAGAGGGAACTGTTGCAAGCTTGTGATTATTTGTTTAATTGTAGCAATCTTTAGCTTGGCATCGCAATTGCTCTTATATAACACGTAGCAATTAGCAGCTCTGCACACAGAGAAACTAGAGGCAGAAAAAGGAAAGACGACATACTTTTGTCCCTGACGGTGTGTTTCTGCACCTCGGGCAGCAGGAAGCAGTGCACAAGGTCGGCCACAATCTCCTCCGAGTCCAGCTGGGTGCGTCTGATCACAAACACAAAATAGTTAAGTACATGTAGTTCATAACAACTCTCACAGGCAGACTAGGAACCAAGCAAGGATTATCATTTTCCAATCAATGCCAATGGCATTATCTGAGTTTGTGATGAAGGATCCATGCTCATTTTATCGGTCATTGCATGCTATGGCCTGATATGAGCATTTTGATGAAAAGTGACAGAGAATCAGGAAAAAAATGACATTTGGTGATAGCTCCAAAATAAGAAAAACAGACATACGGAAAGACAAACAGACATAACACACACACACACACACACACACAGGCCATTACATGACACAAAAATTCATCTAAACGTGCAATCTTGCACACACACTTGCACATATATATACATACAAACAGACACAGACACACACACCCACTGATATACACTTACAGATAGACACAATCAACTTACACACAGACAGACACACACAAAATACAGTACAAAACATGATCAGGATCATGAAAAACGTACTTGTCTTCGATCTCGTGGGCCACGTCGTTGATCTGGTCGGCCTGTTGGTGGATCTCCTGGCGAGCCTGAGTGTCGGCCGTCTTGTCCACCGAGCCCAGGATGATGTCCTCCAGGTACGTGTCCACCGTGCACTGGTGAACCTTCACCACCTGGACACACACACACACACACACACACACACACACACACACACACACACACACACACACACACACACACACACAGGTGTTAATCAACCTTTTTCAGGTATCATTTTTTCTCTTCTAATTTTCAATCACTCTAATATGTTGCCCAAACTTTGTACTTTGAGGAATGACATGAGAGCGTGCAAATACAGGCATGTATGTAATGATGAGGAAAAGGAACGGAATTTCATATTGTCTGGTGAGGTTTGCCCTCATGGAAATTCGGGCTGCTTTTTCACTGGGGAAAGCGAGCTGCCATACAGTATACGGCACTTCCCATTTTTTCTTTATTTTAAGTGCATGTGTGTATTCATGTTTCTAAGGCCTGAGACTTTCGCAGTGAACTTGGGTTCTTTATCGTGCACATGTGTGCAAACAGGGTTGTTCTGACACCGAGAAGAGTCTGCCCAAAGAGAAACGATTCCCTTTTCGAACGTGGGGATCGAACCCACATCAAGGCACGACTAGTTTTGAAGCCAGCGCCACTACCGACTGAGCTATTTCCCTGTAACATTACACAGCTTCAGCCACTGCAGTCTTACAACTCTCACAGCAGTGAAATCGGAACAAGGCCTGATCAACCTGTTCTAAAAAATTGCCTTCTTGATGTCTGAGCCTCCTCTCCACAACTTGTCTCCTGCAATGTTCCTCAAACCTCTAACCTTTTCAAATAAGGTCCCATCATCATCATATTCCCTCATACCCTTGAACCAAAGCCAAAGGAAAACCCACCTGCTTGAAGACCTCGTCCTCTTCGCGTCTCCTCCTCTCCTCCACCTGTCTCCTGCCGCTCTCCTCCGCCTCACGGATCCTGCGCTGTCGCTCCGCCAGCATGGAGAAGGCGTGGATCCGGCGCTCCTCCTGCAGACGGATCAGCTCCTTGCTGAGGAAGTCAAACATGTCGCCCAGGCTGCTGCTCTCCACCTGGCTCAAGGCTTCGTCCACCAGCGACTCCTGAAATCATAATGATATGTTAATGATATGTTAATAGCATGTTCATGGTATCCTGCGGAAGTCATACATGTTGCACAGGCTTCCGCCCTTCACCTAGCTCAAGGCCTCAACCACTAGCAACACCTGAAAACAGTGGTCAAGTTAGTCATTTTCTAAACTGTTCTATTCAACACACATTTGCACCTCAAACCATGCAGAGATTCTGTTCAAACGGTGAGGACAAAATGTACAAGAAAGTGTCAGACCAGCAAGTTTGACAAATCGATGATTTTCTTTCTACTACATGTATACAGATTTCAAGCGTGCGCTTTTGCGTGTGTTATTGTGTGTGTGCAGTTTGCTATTGTACATTACAGCAGTCCCTGCAATGTACGGCCCCCGGCGTGAGCGGACACCTGACATGTACGGACACATTTGCTCGGCACGGAGTGTTTTCCTTCTATATTTGCCCCCCCTTAAACGGACACCTGCAAAACGTGGACGCGGACACTCATTTTCGGTCCCAACAGCAGGTCATACCTCCAATGTACGGACAGACCATCGTCAAATTTTCACCACAACAAAATCGATAACAGAGCAGTCCGGTTCTTGGTACAAAGATCACAGCCGCAATGGCGTGATGACAGTCACTGATAACTTGAGTGCACGTGTACCCATCACTGAGGAGGGGGGGTAGTTTTGGTCAGGAGTGGAGTACATGCGAAGATGCCAACATGAAACTGCACTGACCTCTTTATTCTTGTCTGTTGGACATAAACAACAGAAACCACAGTCGATGAAAGTCCTGAGCGAAAGTGAGTGAAAAACCGGCCACAGTTCTCAGCATCGTGTGTCTGTGTGTAGGCCTAACCTCTTTCATTGACAAGATACTCTTGTTTCCCCTCAGCCTTGACCAGTGAGTCGGTTGCCTAATCTATGAACCCTTCAGTTGTCTTGCTTTGTCAAAAGTTACGACACTGTCAACTGGTTTTGCTCTGAGTGATCAGTGCAGCTGGCCTCTCTGGCCACAGCCCCCAACAGTACATGGCTGGAGGGAGGGAGAGAGAGAGGAAGGGGGTGGGGGGTGGAGGGTTAGCTGGCTAAACTCTGTGGGGTGTCCGGTGTCACTGCATGTCAGCAGGAAGAGCATTGGAGAGAAATAGAGAGGTGTACTCTTCCAAACAATTTCCAAGCATCAGTTGTCACGGCTTGGGGTAGGCATTAGTGAGGGAGAATGGGAGCTGTGTTATGTAGGGCAGTGTATTTCCGACTGAAGAGTGAAAAGTCACTGCCATGCCACATGATCGGCATGCAGTCAATAAAGCCAGACAAGAAAAAAATAAATTACATGATTATGACATGCAGCTCCATCTGCTGCTATTTATTCAAACTGGTTTTCAAGCTTATTCTTGCAAAGCATCTGCACACGCTCCTCTGTGCTGTGTTTGTGTGGCTGCTTTCGTATGTCAGTGCATGGTGAGTGTGTTCACTGCCTTGAGGATTTATTTTATCTCTTCTTTTCAACACTTTTCATACAAATCCTTTTTACAGAACGTTTAAAGAAGTATTAGAAGTTTATTGTTATTGTTTAGTAGCCACAAGAAGTGATTATCATAGACTCAATCCTGTTGTTTGTGTGTCTCTGTGTGAGTGTATGGGGGAGGGGGTGGTGTGGTCACCCCTCCCGTGACCGGACACCTGCAATGTACGGACAGTTTTGCTATGGCCCAAGGGTGTCCGTTCATGAGAGGGACTGCTGTACTGTGAGCTCAGATGAGAAGAGGCGATTAATAAGTGTTTATTATTATAATACATGTACATGTATTATCATTACTATTATCATTATGTACCTTGTGTTCATGGAGACGTCGCTGTCGCTGCAGGGCGAGCGTGGCCTGCATCTCCTTCATCTTCTCCGTCTGCTCCGTGTTCTGCAGTGCGTGCGTGCTGCGCAGCTCTGCGATCAGCTCCATGCGCTTCTCCTTGCCCTCAAACATCTGGGGAGAGAGAGCACAGCGATGTGTCAATACAGTGGAACCCCCAATTTAAGACCCCCTCCCTTTTAAGACCTGGTTTTCTCAGATGTTCTGTTCATAACCTCTGTACATTACCCCCATTTTAAGACTCCCTCCTTTTTAAGACCTGATTTTCTCAGATTTTAGGAGGTCTTAAAAGGGGGGTGCCACTGTATCATAGTGTCTGGCACGTGTGTTGACCACATACGAGCGTTTTTTGTTTTGTTTTAGATGTGAGGCAATGTAGTTCAAATAGGGTTACGGATTTGTTGCTGTCTTTGAAAAAAGAAGCTGCAACTGCACTGAGGATTTAAATGTGTTTCCTCAGAGTCAGACTGTGTGGATTGCTATGTGTGTGGGGCTGGGTGTCTCTCAACTTGTGATTGCATGTCTGTGGGGCTGGGTGTCTCTCAACTTGTGATTGCTATGTGTGTGGGGCTGGGTGTCTCTCAACTTGTGATTGCTATGTGTGTGGGGCTGGGTGTCTCTCAACTTGTGATTGCTATGTGTGTGGGGCTGGGTGTCTCTCAACTTGTGATTGCATGTCTGTGCGTGTGTATGTATTTGCGCATGCTCCTGTTGGTGTCTCACCATGTTCTGCACAGCGCGGCCTCGCAGGACTTGCTGCAGGAAGATAACGGCAAGCTCCTTCTCCTCCTCCTCCTGCAACCACAACCACATCATCATCATGGACATCAACCACAGACAGCAATAGCACCAATTATCTCCTTGCTCCTCTTTTTTTGGTCATTTAACACAGCTGAAACTGTAAAATTTCATGTGGAAGTGACGTTACAAACAGTGTAAGAAAAGTGGACATTTTCAATGTCTTTCAGTGTGACGGCAAATATCACATTGCAAATATGTCATCTGCAACTCTCTCTCTCTCTCTCTCTTCTCTCTCTCTCTCCTCTCTCTCCCCCCCCTCTCTCTCTCTCTCTCTCTCTCTCTCTCTCCTCTCTCTCTCTCTCTCTCTCCTCTCTCTCTCTCTCTCTCTCTCTCTCTCTCTCTCTCTCTCTCTCTCTCTCTCTCTTGATCTCTCGATCTCTCTCTCGATCTCATGGCTAATACAAAAGCTGTCACACCAATTTCAGCTTTGATTTGTGCATGCAATTTCGTGGATTTCATGTTTTAGACATGAGGCATGTCATTTATCATGAATCTAAAGTCACCTAACCGATACATTCAGCATCTAATGAGAAATAAAACAAGATGCACATAATGTGACGGGCCCCTACCCTCTAAATAAAGTCAGTCTCCTTCTAGCCAATGATCACACAACACCTTGCATGCATGCAATGTGTCTTACAACAACAAACATACCTGGTGAACAAGTGACTTAAGCTTAATAAACGTCACTCACATGTGTTTTCTGTTCAAAGATCTGTGATCTGTAATTAACATATTATACGTTATTTGCGTGTTTGACCAAAATATGACATTTTACACAGATCGAGACAGTCATTGTGCTCCGAGACCGCGACAGCGGTCGAGGTGAACAATGACTGTCGAGATCTGTGTAAAATGTCATATTTTGGTCAAACACGCAAATAACATTTATGTATCGATCGAATTCCTTTCAGGTACTATGACTTTGTTGTTGTTTTGACGATTGAACGAGCCCGGGCACACACACATGCAATCAAACACATAAGCTTCATATTTGGGCGTTTCAGGTTGACCGAAACTTCAAAGGAACTACAAAACACACGTCATGTACTGACTTTGTTGTTGTTTTGACATTGAACAGCACACACACATGTAATCATAGATATCCCTTGTCTGTATAGATCTATGATGTAATCAAACACATGACGTGTGTTTTGTAGTTCCTTTAAAGTTTCGGTCAACCTGAAACGCCCAATTATAAAGTTTTGTAGGCCTCTGACGTCACATGACTCAAAGAAGGGAAATCCAATGTCCAATCGATACATACTGCCTTCTCCTTGGGAAGAATAATCACTAAGAAACCTTGCAATTTTGAAAAAACATGAAACTATTTGTACCATGAGGTTTTTTATATGGATGTAAATTTCATTCTTATGTCTGGAGTTAGTACCGCAGTGCATGCATTCACTTTCGAGTAACAGCAGATCTTTAATTCAGTCTGCAGAGCACCTCAGCATAGCCTGCTCTGCCAATAGGAAAATGTTGGGAAGAGAGTCATGCACGGTTCACAGAATTAGTGGATCTGTTGAACGAATTTGTGGGGAGTCTAACTCTTGTGTGAAACACACTCACACATACATGCAAGAAACACTGATGCTCCCAAGAACACACACACACAGGCACCCCTAAACATACCAGCCATGGGATTTCAAAACATCCATTTTTACTGATTGTACTGTAACTTGTGAGCCAGAACAAATAAACAACCCTGCAGGCCAGGCTTCTAAACTGAACTGAAAATGGTCAATTTAAGTACAAATCTCATGTCTATATACACACTTGCACACACAACCACACACATACATGAAACCCTCGAACATCTGCACGAAAGTGTCACCTACTTCTGCTGACAAAATGTAAATGTAAATTAAAACAAGAAGGGCAAAGCCCATACGACTCACATGCTTGGCCTTCTGCTTTACACATTTTTCCTACCAAAATACATGTGACCTTGACCCAAGGTCAAGGTCACCCAAGGTCATGCAACACAAAGCTGTTAATTCAAGACATAGGAAGTACAATGGTGCTTATTGGCTCTTTCTACCATGAGATATGGTCACTTTTAGTGGTTCACTACCTTATTTTGGTCACATTTCATAAGGGTCAAAGTGACCTTGACCTTGATCATATGTGACCAAATGTGTCTCATGATGAAAGCATAACATGTGCCCCACATAATTTTGTAAGTTTGAAACAGTTATCTTCCATAGTTCAGGGTCAAGGTCACTTCAAAATATGTATACAATCCAACTTTGAAGAGCTCCTGTGACCTTGACCTTGAAGCAAGGTAAACCAAACTGGTATCAAAAGATGGGGCTTACTTTGCCCTATATATCATATATAGGTGAGGTATTCAATCTCAAAAACTTCAGAGAAAATGGGAAAAATGTGAAAAATAGCTGTTTTTTAGACAACATTTATGGCCCCTGCGACCTTGACCTTGAAGCAAGGTGAAGATGCTATGTATGTTTTTTGGGGCCTTGTCATCATACACCATCTTGCCAAATTTGGTACTGATAGACTGAATAGTGTCCAAGAAATATTCAACGTTAAAGTTTTCCGGACGGCCGGACGGACGGACGGACGGACGACTCGGGTGAGTACATAGACTCACTTTTGCTTCGCATGTGAGTCAAAAATGCCCAAGTGATATCAGCCTAGTCTTTGGCGACTGTAACAAATCCAAAGAGATGCTGCAAGTGAGACACTAATGACATTGAAGAGACAAGTGCTAGCGATGGTGTGAAACGCTATAACAAGGTGCAGCCATGTACCAGACAATGCCACCAAACTGTCCACACCCCCTCCGCCGCACCACTTACCTCGGAGTCATAAGGTCCTGGCGTAGGTGTGGACTAAATCAGAATTGTTTTCATTGAAATATTTCTTCAGCGTACAGGATGTACATGTAGCTCTATAAACTTAGTGCAAAAAACATCCAGAAACACCTCCAAAACAACCATCTTATTCTTATTCTGCATTCATGGGCTAAAACTCCCACGGATACTCGATCGTGTTTTTTTACGAGTGGGTTTTTACATGTATGACTGTTCTTACCCTGCCATTTAGGCAGCCATACCATACGTCGCTTTGAGGAAAACCACCTTATGAAAAAGGAGTTCTTCTATAAAGAAAAAAGGGGAAACCAGAAGAACGGAAAAATCTAAAGGGATTATTTTAAACCTGGGTGAATGTGGAACATCAAAACTGTGCAAGGACAGTTTTTGTGGACCTCCAAAACAATGGGATCAACTTCACTCTTCCTCATATCAAGGATTTATATTTTGCTGAAACAGTGCCCGTCGGAACACCTGTTCTTTTCTGTTCTCTTTTATTTGTTTACCAGAACACTGATTAAATTCCTGAAATTCTGGCTTCTGGAAGTCGAGCCACATCCATCCATGTTTATACCCTCCGATGTGAAGCTGCTTCTTCTTCTTCTTCTTCTGCGTTCGTGGGCTGAAACTCCCACGTACACTCGTGGAATTTTACGTGTATGACGGTTTTTTACCCCGCCATTTAGGCAGCCATACGCCGTTTTCGGAGGAAGCATGCTGGGTATTTTCGTGTTTCTATAATCCACCGAACTCTGACATGGATTACAGGATCTTTTTTGTGCGCACTTGGTCTTGTGCTTGTGTCTACACACGGGGGTGTTCGGACACCGAGGAGAGTCTGCACACAAAGTTGACTCTGAGAAATAAATCTCTCGCCGAATGTGGGGACGAACTCACGCTGACAGCGGCCGACTGGATACAAATCCAGTGCGCTACCGACTGAGCTACATCCCCGCCCGAAGCTGCTTAATTCTGAGAATATCTTGAAACATGCAAACACACACACACACACACACACATACCTCATCAGGCACTTGAATGGCAGGGGTGGGAGGTCGCGGCACAGGTTTCGGGATCCTCTGCAGGAATCGCAGCGGTTTGGGGGGCTCTTGTCCACGCAGCTGTTCTGCCTTGATAGCCTGAATCATCACATTGTTATTATTATTATTATTATTATTATTATGGTGAGCTTATATAGCGTGAACCACAATTAACTGTGCTCTCCGCGCTTTATATACTAATTTCTGCCGTGTGAAATGGAATTTTTTTTACAGACAGACAGACAAACAAACATTTTTTACACACAATATATAACGCATTCACATCAACCAGCAAACCTCAAGCCTGTTAGGCGAAACTTTACCTTTCACGGCCTTTATTCCAAGTCACACGGGTATTTTGATGGACATTTTTATCTATGCCTATACAATTTTGCCAGGAAAGACCCTTTTGTCAATCGTGGGATCTTTAACGTGCACACCCAATATAGTGTACACGAAGGGACCTCGGTTTTTCGTCTCATCCGAAAGACTAGCACTTGAACCCACCACCTAGGTGACACAAATGAGTAAGATTTACTGTGGACAATTTGTTTGATGCCAATATTGCAAACTGTACAATAATTAAACTTGACTAAAATGTCAAATTTTCACCCCTTTTTTAACACAGGTAAATCAAAGTTAGTTTGGCATGCATCTATCTCATTAAAGCTACTTGTCTGTTGCTTAAAAGCAGTTTTCATTTTCTTTGGTTGCATATGTGTGTGTGTGCGTGTGTGTATGTGTGTGTGTGTGTGTGTGTGAGGTGTGTGTGTGTGTGCGTGTGTGTGTGCGTGTGTGTGTGTGTGTGTATGTGTGTCTGTGTGTGTGTGAGGTGTGTGTGTGTGTGTGCGTGCGTGCGTGCATGTGTGTATGAGGTGTGTGTGTGTGTGCATGCGTGCGTGCATGCGTGTGTACGTGCGTGCGTGCCTGCGTGTGTGTGTGCACATGTATGTGTGTGTGTGTGTGTGTGTGTGTGTGTGTGTGTGTGTGCATGCGTGCATGTGTGTGTGTGCGTGTGTGTGTGTGTGTGTGTGTGCGTGCATGCTTGTGAATGTCTACCTCTGCTTAAAAGGCGCACCACAATAATGAATTGCCCTCTGAAACATTTTCTTTATCACCAGCTTCAAAAGAATCGGGCAAATCCCCACCTAAGAACATTTGAGAAGCTGACCTATAACATGTATCTGTCACTTATAATCAACTTGACACAGACTTATCTATAGAATTTTAGGAGACATGTGCTGGAACAGTCATGTTTTTAAAAGTTTACATCACAAGAACTTTTATCAAAGCGCCGTTCGATCATTATTTAC
This sequence comes from Littorina saxatilis, assembly GCF_037325665.1. Classification (NCBI taxonomy): domain Eukaryota; kingdom Metazoa; phylum Mollusca; class Gastropoda; order Littorinimorpha; family Littorinidae; genus Littorina; species Littorina saxatilis. The sequence goes on from NC_090252.1 coordinate 56,553,797, forward strand.
TCCTTCATCCTTACTGTACCTTACTACTACAGGCAAATCCAGCTAACTCACAAACGGTTAAGTCAAAAATTCGCTTAGCACACAAAGAAATTCTGGTCCGGAATTATCCCTCTTTATCTATGTGTACAAAGTACCCTGAGCTCGAAATGGGATTTCTCTTACGTAAGTCGAAAGACGGATAGCACACAACAGAAAGTCAGTCCCAAAGACAAAGTTTACTCTATATTTACTACAGCAACTCGAAACACGAAACTTGGCGTCTCACACTAGCGCATTGTGTAACCTTAATCCCTTCTTCTCTACACGGACGCCACACCGACTGGTCAGTCGGCACGCAATAAAGTATGAACTGAAGTTAGGAGGGGGCGAGGAGTAAGGAGGGGTGAGTGGTACTCACAGTGTGTGTTTGTGTGTGTTCACGGGTGAACCACGTGGTTACTATACGGAAGAAGAAGAATTCAAATTGTGGGTTGCCTCTCATTCAGTCTTTGTTCAGTCTTGCGTTCATCCACAATCATGGCAGAGTCACGGAAAAGAAAATTAACCAGTCATACGATTGATTTGAAACTGAAAGTGATCGCTGCAGTTGACAAGAAAGACCGTTCGAAATCGGAAATCTGCAAAGAATTTAACATTCCCAATTCAACTTTGTTTACGTTTCTGCGCGATCGGCAAAAAATTGAAGCAGCTTCTGCATCTTCCTCGTTTCAACTGCAGAGAAAACGAATGCGTGACGAGTGACGTTTCAGTCAGCTTGCTTCTTGTTCGTTTGTTCTTTTGTTTTGTTCTTTTTTGTTCATGTCGTCACCCATGCGTCAGTAATGTGACGTAAGTTTAGTACTATGACCAAGTCGAAATTTCGGATAGGACACAATAACAATTCGGTCCCTTCAATTTCGTCTTATCCGGATTTGCCTGTACTACTATTCACTACAAGGAATATAACGCTGGAAGCTCAGCAGTGTCGACTCGCTCTGTTTCAAGCTTCCTACATCACTTTCTGCACCCCCTTCCCGAACGCACGAGGCTCACACACACACAACAATGATTAAGCTTTCACTTTAAGCAACAAACTCGAAATAACCGCTCACCATCTTCGAGAAGTTTGTCAAGAACCGGTGCGGTGTCCACACCACTCCAAGCGAGGAACCCGCGTAGTCGAAGAAGCGAAAGTGCAACTCGCGTCGATGTTTTCAGCTATACGTCAACTTTCAAGCGTGTAACACATTCTTGCGGCAAGCAATGTGTTCACAACAACTGACGAGGGACACAAGGGCCTCAGAACACGTTAAATAGTGACACAAAACAACACGTTGGGCTCAAAATTTGACTCGGCCGTTTCCTTCCAAAACGCCATTTCCGCCCGCGGCATCTGCAGTCAAAAAGCAAGTGACGTTACGATTGGTTAAAATGAATAAAAGTAAGCTTTTTGTCTGATTGGTGTGAGTTGCACTTTCGCTTCTTCGACTACGCGGGTTCCTCGCTTGGAGTGGTGTGGACACCGCGCCGGTTCTTGACAAACTTCTCCAAGATGGTGAGCGGTTATTTCGAGTTTGCTGCTTAAAGTGAAAGCTTAATCATTGTTGTGTGTGTGTGAGCCTCGTGCGTTCGGGAAGGGGGTGCAGAGAGTGATGTAGGAAGCTTGAAACGAAGCGAGTCGACACTGCTGAGCTTCCGGCGTTATAATCCTTGTAGTGAATAGTAGTAGTAAGGTACAGTAAGGATGAAGGAGTAAATAATGATCGAACGGCGCTTTGATAAAAGTTCCTGTGGTTTACATAATACAATTTGGAATATAAACAAACAAATAAACCAAGAAAAACATACACAAATCAATAGCAACAGAAGAGTAAACAAAAAAATTAAAATGTAAGAAGAATAAGAAAAGAAGGTTCTGTTTGAAGTGTTGTTCATCTATCAAAAGAAACAGAACACTTGTTATCTGAACAATATCTAAGTTTTCAAGACAACACCTTTAAAACATTACCTCCCCATTAACATAACAAACCCACACACAAAAGTTTCGATACAAAACTAACAAAACCTGAAAACAAATCATCAACATAAACAACACAACAGAACCTTTCAATTAACCAACAAAACAAAAACATTTGAGAAGAATTATTCTCTGTTAGTCCTGGGGCTGTAACTCTTGCGTGCAACTTACCCGCTCTCTCAAAATATGCTGGAAACACGCATTCCTCAAAAATTAACACAAAGAGAGGGGGAAAAATAAAATAAATTTAAATTGAAAGTCTGGCTTGACTCAACCCAAGCCCATTTGTATGTCTGTCCTCAAATGCATGCAGTATGTCAAATCGTTGAAAATGTTTAGAGGCAACACGTACTCTCTCAGTCTCTGACTGTAAAAGACATATTATTATCAGATTCATAAAGTATCTACTCGCTCGCACAACTTGACTGAGCCTCCCACTTACAAGAACAAAACAAGTGAGCTCTCATTGGGTTATTTGTGGGCACTTGCATAGACATGGAGCCAGAGACACGTACGCACACACACAAACGCAGGCACGCACACACACACACACACACATAACACACACACACACACATCACACACACACACACAACACACAAACAACACAGACACAAACACACACACACACACACAAACAACACACACACACACACACACACACACACACACACAACACACAAACAACACAGACACAAACACACACACACACACACACACACACACACACACACACAGAAACACACACAGACACACGCACAACACAAAAATACTGAGAAGCTGATAACGTCTCATCAACCAAAAGAAAAACTTAAACATTTTTTTTAACATCAATTCACCTCATGCATCTCGGTGAGCTCTCTCTCCTGGCGGTAGCGTCGCTTGGTGAAGCCGGCCCTGGTGAGGTTGGCGGGCTTGGGAGCCTTGATGCGAGGCTGAGTGACGAAGTCTGGCAGCGACGCCTCCAGTTCCAGGAGCCCCTGGTAGGTGGACAGGTGGCGACTCTTGACCACATACCTGTCACGCAACACACATCATCAGTCATCCCCGATCAACGCACAACACTTTGTGTACGGATCCTCATCGCCAGATATCGTACATGTAACTGAGTGCCAAAAGCACAAGAATCACATTTGGAGTCAAAGACCAGTCAAACAGGATTGAGAATTTTTAGAGCTATTAGCCCAATAAAAAGTGCCATGGGAACGCTGAGGTTCCCAAGAGCATTAAAAGAGGCAGTGCAGCAAGCAGACCCCATCACAAACAGAAATCTACAATGGACAGGTACATGTCTAACGGGCAACTGACATACAAAAAACTTCTGTTCATAACGTCTGTACATTTACCCCTATTCTAAGACTCCCTCCTTTTAAAAACCCGATTTTCTGTGATTTTTTTTTTAGGTCATAAGCCTCAAATTAACTGGGCGAAGTGGACTACGTGAAGTTATACTTTGCGAAGCTGGCCGCACCGAGTTTTAGCACTGAGTTTTGGGTAAAAAGACTTCATATAGTCTTCGCGAAGTCAACTTAGGGCTCAAGTTAAGGATCGCCTTTAAAGAGTGGTTCCACTGTATCACACCCCGAAGTGAGAGAAAATGACGATGACCACCACACACACTCACTGCTCAGAGCCCCTGTCGAGGAAGATGCCGAGTCTAGTGAGAGGAGCGTAGGTCTGACTGCTGGGGTCGTGGTAATCATGGATGATCTGCCGTCTCTCCAGCGTGTTCTCCACTTTACGCCTTGAAGCCGTCAGCTTGCGAATCGCTGAAATGACAACCAAGGTCAAGACGTGCCACCAAGGTCAAGACGTGCCATCATTCCTAACTCATCCTTACAACCTCCATCTCCCGAGCCGGACTGAATGTGTAGCGCCAGCGAACGCCAAGAAGAAAGAAGAACTTATCCTTACCATCCTGATAAAGTCAGCGACTGTCTGATGAAAATGTTATGAAGAATTTACCATCCTGATAAAGTCAGCGACTGTCTGATGAAAATGTTATGAAGAATTTACCATCCTGATAAAGTCAGCGACTGTCTGATGAAAATGTTATGAAGAATTTACCATCCTGATAAAGTCAGCGACTGTCTGATGAAGAATTTACCATCCTGATAAAGTCAGCGACTGTCTGATGAAGAATTTACCATCCTGATAAAGTCAGCGACTGTCTGATGAAGAATTTACCATCCTGATAAAGTCAGCGACTGTCTGATGAAGAATTTACCATCCTGATAAAGTCAGCGACTGTCTGATGAAGAATTTACCATCCTGATAAAGTCAGCGACTGTCTGATGAAGAATTTACCATCCTGATAAAGTCAGCGACTGTCTGATGAAGAATTTACCATCCTTGCTGTTGTGTTTTCTTGTTGTTTTGATCACAAGGTCAACTCCAAAAATAAATTCACACATCATAGTCTGATCATTCAAGAATGTAGCGAGGAGACTGGAACTTGCGGAGATTTAATAATATGAAACTGTTTTGGGAATGAAGAAATAGATGTTTTCTTCATCAATAAAAATGTTAGCCAACAGTTCGGGCTATCTTAATGACATTTATGCACATCATCTAATATGAAACGTACCCCCCCCCCCCCCCCAAAAAAAAAAAAAAAAAAAAAAAAAAAAAAACACACAAAAATGAACAAACTAACAAACCAACAAACATCAACTAAAACAATGACTCACATTTGATGTGCTCATTCCTGATTTTCTTGATGCGAGATTCCTTGTCCTGCTGCTTTTTGGACCTGAACAGATGATATTGATGGTCCGTCACTTGATGAGTACAAGCTTAGCACAACAAACACAATGTTTTGATGTTTATGATAATGAAAAAAACGATGACAATGATGCTGAAGGAAAACTACATTATGCCACAGTTATTTCTTTAACAATAAAATCTGTTGCTGATAATCTTAACATTAATTATTATGAACTATCCCCGAACACCTTTTTTTTGTTAAGAACACGTACCCGCTCTCTCTTCCTCCTCCCCCCCCCCCCCTCTCCAAGTTAAGACCTTGCTTTTTTGCTTTTTCCAATGTTCTGCTCATAATATCTGAAGGGGGCGACACAGTACACTATGTGTGTGTGTGCATACGTGCATGTGTGAGTCTAAATTGAGATTAAACAATGTTGATTGTACATGACTTATTGTGCATACATCTACCTGCATGGTATTGCCCTTCTGGATCGTCTTCAGCGTTCGACGGTTGTGTGACGGTATTGTCCATAAGTGGCTAATGTGTTGTTGTAAGTTTATTGCTATGTTTGTTTGCTAGAATGTAAATGTATTTGATGTGTAAATAGTAATTGTTTTTATTCATATATAGTATGTAAAGTGCGGAGAGCATAGATTAATGTGGTTTGCGCTATATAAGCTGTCATTATTATTATGATGAATATCATTATTATTATGATGAATATCATTATTATTATGATGAATATCATTATTATTATGATGAATATCATTATTACCATAGTTTGTCGAGTCGCTTGACGTTGAGCTCCTGATGGTTCTCCTCTCGCTTGATCAGCAGTTTCTTCAGCACCTCCAACCGTGCCTCCTGCAGTCTGCAATCAGTCCCTGATGGCTTTAGTACAGGGGAATCCCCCTTTTACAACCTTCAAAAATCTAAGAAAATGATCAGGTCTATAAAAGAAAGGAGTCAATCAATCAATCAATCAATCAATCAATATGAGGCTTATATCGCGCGTAATCCGTGGGTACAGTTCTAAGCGCAGGGATTTATTTATTTATTTAATTTTTTTTTCTTTCAATATTACGCCAGACCTGCCTACCCCTGAAATGTACCATGTGTAGTTTTGGGTGTGAAAATAAGGCAAATGTGTAGTTTGGCAGGTGAATGTGTAGTATTTCAATTTGATCAACCCAAACCGCAAAACAGAACAGTTATTTATACCGTACTAAAACAAACACTCAACACTCCAAACAAAACTATTACAATGTGAACAATACTCCTCATACAAATACAAACAAAGCCCCCACAAAAATACAAGCCAAGCATTAAGTTTATTTGTTAAGAAAAAAATTATTAACTAGTTTGGAACATTTGCATCCATGGGTGAAACTGATCAGAATTAAAAATAAGGAAAATGAGGCCGGGGTCCAGGGGCCGCCCACGCCCTGGTGGGGTGCAGGGGCAACGCCCTCTTAGGGGGCCCGGAAGAAAACGAAAAATCAGGCTTTTTAAGGGTAAAAGTAGGCCTTTCCTGGTATCTCAAACACACAAATTTGCACAGTAAACAATGATAACAAATGCCAAGCTGTAGTCCGATAATTCGCGCGCTCAGGGAAACAAAGATTCAGCGATGTCCGGTCACTGTGTTAGAGAAAATACAGATCGGATCGCCGGCGAAAAAAAAAAAAAATATTTTTTTTATTTTTTTTTTACAGATTTTCAAAATAAGGAATTCTTTATTTGACCAATTTCATTTGGCGGATTTCCGCCCTAAGGCGGAAAAGTTTCACCCATGCATTTGTTAAAAAAATTGTAGTTTCTTTGGGGGTATGCAGTTCATATACAGTGGGACCCCCTATTCAAGACCTGTGACAATCTGAGAACATCAAGTCACAAAAAGTAGGGACTGGGAGTATGTGTATCAACATGAAGGCAAATTTGCATATAAACAGAACAGGTTTGCGTCGGCAATAATAATAATATGGCAGGTCATTGCCTCTGCTCTGGTTACCGATCTCTCAAAAGTGAGCTTGTCTTGGTCTTCTTTCCCTGGCACGGGTTTCTTCACAAAACAGTCCAATTTTTCCTCTGCTTTGGTCGGGATTTCTCGAATTCCTCATGAGAAGTGCTTTTCTTGTGGCGGTTAGTCTACACGGTCGTAAAGACAACTGTGCTTCTCTGAAAAAGCCGTGTTGCACACAGTGCAGTGGGCAAAATCAGTGCTTCCCTTTTCTCCACGAAACTAGGCATGGATGCTCCTCATAGTACTTTGGCAGAAAAGCCTTGCTGGGAGTTTGACCAAGCTTCTTTTTTTTTGCTCCGTGGCGGTTGATCGCCAAAGTCTTCTGAATCCGTGTTCGTCGCTGTAGCCATTTTTTTCCCTCCAGAAAGAATGAGCTACGAAGTGACCGCGTTCAGAAAAGTATGTGCTGAAACGCCCGCGATAGTTGTAATAACAGCAGCAAGACCAACTGACTACGCTACTCTCGCGGGCGCCGGGCATGTTTTGCACGCAGTACACAACCGGTTAGTACAAATTATGGATCGGAACTCGCTCGCGTTTTTGCGTATTCAAAATGTCAAAATGTGTAGTCGAAACGAAACGTTTGCGTAGTATAAGACAAGCATGCGTAGTTGCGTAGTTTGGGGACCAAAATCGTAGTTTACTACGCTCAATGTGTAGTGTAAACAGGTCTGTTACGCTCATATACAGTCTGTTCAGGCAAACGCTCGAGATAACGTCAATGTTAAGTTATTATGCACATCATCTAATATGAAACGTACCCCCCCCCAAAAAAAAACCACACAAAAAACAACAACAACAACCACACACACGAAAATGAACAAACTAACAAACTAACAAACCAACAAACATCAACTAAAACTATGAGTCTTAAAATGGGGGTAAATTTACAGAGGTTATGAACAGAAAATGTGAAAAAAACAGGTCTTAAAAGGGAGGAAGGAAGTCTTAAATACCGGGGTCTTAAGAGGGGAGTTGTACTGTACAACCAACTTTACTATCTTTCTGTCGACACATTTCACAATTGTCAGCAACTTGCAGAAAGCTAGCAACTTCAATCAATCAATAAATATGAAGCTTATATAGCACGTATTCCGTGGGTACAGTTCTAAGCGCTTGTCGAAGAGTTGTCAACACAGGACTAACAAAGAAACTAACATCTACAGACGGACACGAACCCGATCACACACTAGCAAACCCTGATAAACATACAACAAACAACTGTTTAACAACAATGTACACATCAATAGCTAGGTCCAAACAAAATAATATTAAACACAAAGAAAACACCTCTCACAGAGCACAGCACAAGAATGTCTTTTGGGGCACAACACATCACGTCGAACATGAAAGTCGCAGCCAGCTACGGGAAGAACTGAGTCTTCAACCTACTCTTGAACGCGTCAAGAGAGGGGCTCTGGCAAAGCTCAAGCGGCAGGGAGTTCCAGACGGAGGGGCCCGCGGAGGGGAATGCACGCTGACCAGCAGATGCGAGTTTCGAGCAAGGGATGTGAAGGCGGAGTGGGTCAGCAGCAGAACGAAGGGGACGGTCGGAGGGCTGGGTGTACAGGTCCAGGGAGGATTGAAGGTACTCGGGAAACATTTCCCATTACAGTAGAACCCCCCCTTTAAGATCCCCCAATTTAAGACTGCCTCCCTTTTGGGACCCTAATATGTTCTAGGACTTTCTGTTCATGACCTCTGTAAATGTACCCCCATTTTGACCCCGCTGTGACCCCAAAATGAGACGGGGGTCAACCAATCTGGGACCACATCGGTAGATTATCAAACCCTTGAAGTGTTCACAGTTTCAAACCTCTAGCTTCAAAAACGCTCGAGATAACGTCAATGTTAAGTTATTATGAATCGCACATGACCCCCTTAATGACCCCAAAACTTGATGAGGGTCAATCAAACTTACATCAAGGGAAAGTGATACAAAAGAAGCTTACTTTTCAATCTCGGATTCTCTGAGGGACCACTCTTTACGCTCCATCTCGTCCATCATACGTTTGCGTTTCTCCAGCTGGGACGTGTCGCTGAGAGGCGGCAGAGTGGCCTCCCATGCTCGCTTGGCACGGGCGCGTTCGATCATCTCCACTTCTGCCAGACCAGCCGGCAAGCCTCGTCCTGCATACACAAAATGCAATGTTACTCATAAAGTAGTACAGTGGAACCCCCCTTTTAAGACCTCCACACATCTGAGAAAATCAGGTCTTAACAAGGAGGGGGTCTTAAATTGGGGGTAAATTTACAGTGGTTATAAACCGAAAATCTGAAAAAGCAAAGTCTTAAAAGAGAGGAGGTTTTAAATTAGGGGGGGGGGGGGGGATTCCAGTGTATTGTTATGTTATCTTATGTGTGTTAACCCTTACGCTGGTTGTCGCGACATATGTCGCGCTACTTTACGTATACCGTCACCTGGTTGTCGCGACATATGTCGTGGGGCTGTGTCAGTCTGTTTGGTCGGTTCCGATTACCTCCCATGGATGCGAAAACCTATCCTTAGATCTGTATTCACTAGAAATAAGTTCAGTTGGGCCCTGAACCTGTAGATCCAAGTTCTGAAGCACATTTGAGTAGGCGAGTGTCAAAAATACAGGGCACCCAGCTGAGCTGTAGCACATGCTCCAAAATGGCTGCTCCCATAGATCCACGGCGTGATCGCAATGTTTTTCAAGACTTTTTTGATGATTTCTTCGCCGATCCCGATCTTGACGAAGTAGGGGAAGAAGCCTTTTACATTGATTTACAAGATGTAATGCTCGTTGGGGACATTATGGACCTAGATCAGGCCCCAAACAACAGAGACTTCGAAGCAGACGTTCAAGAAGGTTGGAGTAGTGAGTGGGGGGAAGGGGCTACTGTCAACATGCCGTTTGATCGTGAAACTGTTTTGAATGTCGGCGAAGATTTTCCAGAAAACCCACAGCCCTTGGATTTTTTCCGACTGTTTGTTGGCGATGAAATGATCGATCTGTTAGTCGAACAAACGAATGACTACGCTCAACGAAAAATTGACGCTGGAAATCTAAAGCCACACTCACGGTAAGCCTTTCGTCATCGATTTTTGCTCTCTCTCTGTGTCTCTTGCAAACATGTTTTCTTCCGTTTCTTTCTTCTTCCTTTTTGTCCAGGTGAAAAGTTTGTTTTTACTGAAAAACGATATTAGACTATTGATATGAAAGTAGTTTCTGTTCATGTGTGAGTGCTCAAGCAGAAGTGTGTGTCTGGGTTGGCGTGTCAGTGTGTGTGTGTCTGGGTTGGCGTGTCAGTGTGTGTGTAGATCTGTGTTCGGGTCGGGCCCGGCCACGAGTTGTTTGTGTGGGGCAACAGAATAATAGACTGTGACTGTGGTTATTATTGGAAGAAGAAGAAGAATGAACTATGACTGGTTACTATTAGAAGAAGAAGATTGACAAGCAGAATGCAGTCGTCAACTGGGTCAGGGATCTATAGTTAGATCTATGACTGGATGAAGTGTTTATAAGTGTGTTATGTTTGTTTGTTGGTATGTGTGTGTGTGTGTGTATATGTGTGTGTATGTGTGTGTGTTTGTGAGGGGTAAGGGGGTTGTATGTGTCTTTGCACATGCATGTGGATGCCTGTGTGCACTGTATGTGGGATAGTTGTGTACGAGTGTGTATGGGGGGGGGGGGGGGGGTTGGGGGGTTGTTGGTGTTTATATGTATGTGGGTGAATGTGTGCACTGTATGTATGATGCCCATGTATGAGAGAGAGAGAGAGTGAGTGTGTTTGTGTGTGTTTTTAAAAAACAATATGAAATAGAACATTTATTTTTTCATCTCCATTTTTCAGGCTGCACCGCTGGTTACCTGTCACTCTCGACGAGATGAAGGTTTTCCTGTCGCTGGTTATTGCAACAGGCCTTGTCATCAAGCCTACTATTGAAGAGTACTGGAGCCAGGATGAGATCACCTCCACTCCCTTTTTCACAAAGAACATGTCCCTTGTGAGGTTCCAGGCTATTCTCAGCCACTTCCACCTTGTGGACAACACACGGGCCAACCGCGCAGACCCCCTGTACAAGCTACGGCCATTCTTCACACATCTTCGCACGCAATTCGTCGAGGTGTACACCCCAGAGCAAGACATCAGCTTTGACGAGGCGACATGTCCATGGAAGGGTAGACTGCGATTCCGTGTCTACAACCCAGCAAAGCCAGATAAATTTGGCATCAAGCTTTTGAAGCCTGTGAGGCGAAGTCGGGTTATGTCATTTCCATGGACGTCTATCAGGGTTCCACGCCTCGCACAAACTTGTGTGAGGCTCTTCAACTTGATGAAGACTTGGGCACTACCACTCAAGTCGTGCTGGGTCTTCTTGCCTTTGGCGGTCTTTTGGACAAAGGTCACAGAATTTTCATGGACAACTACTACATCAGTCCTGAATTATTCAACGAACTGTACCTGCTCAACACTTACGCCTGTGGTACAGTTCGAACATCCAGACGCGGCATGCCTGAGGCTTTCAAGAAGCAGAAACGAGGAGCTGACACCATCAAGCTGACGCAAGGACAGACCATCTTCCGGCAAGCTGAGCACCTTCTTGCTGTGAAACACCACGACAAGCGTGATGTGCACATGCTGTCTACAGTGCACCTGCCTCAACATTCCAAGCTCGACAAAGTAAATGACAATGGTGACCCCATCTGGAAACCACTCTGCATTGTTGACTACATCAAGAACATGGGCGGGGTGGACACATCTGATCAGGTCATCAAGAACTATTCTGTGTTAAGGAAGACCGTCAAGTGGTGGAGAAAGCTCTTCTTCTATTTATTCACAGTTGCCATGTGCAATGCCTACTTTCTCCACCGCAAGTTTGCTGGTGTGTCCCTGTCGCATCATGAGTTCCGGAAGCTGCTAGTCCAACAGCTGATCTCATCTTCTCCAGAAGCTCCGAAGCCAGTACCAAGAGGAAGGAAAGCAGTCAACCCCCCCAGACGCATGATTGGTACGCACCGGCCAACCTACAACACCGCCACAGTCGGTGCCAAGAGACAGCGTCCACAACGTGACTGTGTGGCTTGCAACCCAGTAAGGCAGAACAGAGCTGGCTTCAAGAGAAAGCAGTCTGCCTATCAGTGTGAACAATGCCAAGTCACTCTGTGTATTCCCCACTGTTTTGAGGTGTATCACACCAGAAGTGACTACCAAAGAGTCCTCGGGCAGCAGATGGGAGCAGCAGAAGGTGGTCCGCGTGATGGTGCTGGTGACAACTGAACTGCTATAATGACATCACCTGTACTCTGCCATTCTGTCGTGCTATGCAGTCTTTCTTGGGACATTGCAAAGATTTAGTTGTTTCTATTTGTTTTTTTGTTGTACGTGTACCTGCAGTTACATGGACAACCAATTGAAACGTTTCTGATGTGAAGGCGATTTTCACCTGGATTCTTACCTGGATAACTCATACCTACAGTTACCAATGAAGATACTGATACTTGTGACTCCTAGTCTGAGATACTGTACTAGTGTGTGATGACTGAATATCCTTTTGTTGGTGACTGTGGAGTAATTTATGATCAACTGCAGCTTCATTCTGAAAAAAATACCTGTCATCCTTCATTTTCTCCAGGTGCGTCAATTACAGTTTGCTACTGACCCTCCAAAATTGTGTTTGTGTTGTTGCTTGTTCATTTCTGTACAATTTTTATTCAACATGTATTTTTCAAATATGCACACACAAAAAGATAACACATTCTTTAAAATATGACCGATTTTCTTTATTTTTCTCTCTGTTAATTCACCAGTGGCTATGTAACATGTGTTCCGGAATTGCACCAGTGTAAGGGTTAATTGTATTTAGCTTGTTGTCTGTGACTCAGTGTTATATTTCTGCCTGAACAAACTGTATGAGCGTAATATTGAATTTTAATGTCAAATGAAGTTGATTTGTAATGTCAAATGTTTTGTGGTACAGTATTTGTAAAGCTGCCATGATGACTGTGTTGAAGAGCGTTATATAAAAAGAGTTATTATTATTATCATCATACTGTTGGGGTCTTACTCAACTGGACTTCCACCCGAAACGGACATACCCATGAAGGACGTTCCAGCAATGAACGCACGCAGCTGGCACTAACTTAGAAAACGAAAATTCACCAAAGTGCACTAAGAAGAATTCATGTTCAGAACGTGCCCTGATGAGATTGTAAGGGTGAGGAGCTGACGCAATCAGAGGGTGATGTTTCTCTTTTACTCCTTATAGGAATTAATATTCATTCATGAATCACTCAGCAATTTTTCACATACAAGTCACCCGCCAAAGACAAACTAGTCCACTGACCGTAAGACAGCGTAGCAAGGGTCAGCAACTCTGGGGCAGATCCAGGACGAATGACATATTCTGGCGTATAGGGGTCTGTTTGAGTCTCGGAGTCTCTGTAATCCGTCTGTGTCATGATGGTTTTGAAGGGCGGGATTGGAGGGCGCTCCACGGCCATATGCTCTGGACCAGCCATTGGGTCCTGTCTGTAACGTCAAAAGGCAAATGAATTAGGAAAATATGACTTTGGTGAAACAGCCTTGGTAAAAATTCTGTTTTTCATAGTGGAAAACATACTTGTGCATATCTGTGTGCTTGTGTGTATGCTTGTGAGTGAGATAGAGAAAGACGGAGAGTGTGTGTGTGTGTGTGTGCGTGTGTGTGTGTGTGTGTGAGTGAGTGTGTGAGTGAGTGAGTGCGTGCGTGCGTGCGTGCATGCGCGTGTGTGTGTGATTTGTGATTTGTGAAGTTGTTAATTTGTAAAATTGTTATTTTGTAAAGTTGTAATTTGTAAGATGATAGTCTACTATATTAAACTTAAATTGGCATTGTCTACAAAAAAAATTATTTCTGAATAAAATTTTGTCTTTCATAGTATTGTAATTGCTTGAAACTACTGTAGGATTTGCACCATAGAAATATCCTTATCATTATCACCATGAAGACTGCACCGTAACAAGCACTCACCTTGCTGTGGCCAGCAAGACTTCAGGAGGTACCTGCTGTAGGAATGGAATGATGGGTCTGAAACACAAGGTGACACCTTGTAAAAACACATGATGAGACTGAGAGACACCGACAACTCAAATCATTTCAATCTATGGTTGTCCAACCTGTGCGTCAATTCATATTTCCTATTTGTGAACATTCTCTCTTGCCCAGTCTTTTAGAAGAATTGCTATCACCACAATTACAAACAAGGCTAGCATCCACTCTTGTGAAATTTCAAAAGGAACTTGGACAGACAAAAAGAATTCTAGACTACAGATTGAACCATTATGCACTGAAGTGCACAGGCAGAGACAAAAACAAGTCGCGTAAGGCAAAATTAATACATTTAGTCAAGCTGTGGAACTCACAGAATGAAACTGAACGTAGTCCGCTGCTAGTGCAAAAGGCAGTGAAAGTGACGAGCCTGTTTGGCGCGGTAGCGGTTGCGCTGTGCTTCATAGCACGCTTTATTGTACCTCTCTTCGTTTTAACTTTCTGAGCGTGTTTTTAATCCAAACATATCATATCTATATGTTTTTGGAATCAGGAACCGACAAGGAATAAGATGAAAGTGTTTTTAAATTCATTTCAAAAATTTAATTTTGATCATAATTTTTATATTTTTAATTTTCAGAGCTTGTTTTTAATCCAAATATAACATATTTGTATGTTTTTGGAATCAGGAAATGATGAAGAATAAGATGAACGTAAATTTGGATCGTTTTATAATTTTTATATTTTTTTTACAATTTTCAGATTTTTAATGACCAAAGTCATTAATTAATTTTTAAGCCACCAAGCTGAAATGCAATACCGAAGTCCGGCCTGCGTCAAAGATTGCTTGGCCAAAATTTCAATCAATTTGATTGAAAAATGAGGGTGTGACAGTGCCGCCTCAACTTTTACAAAAAGCCGGATATGACGTCATCAAAGACATTTATCGAAAAAAAGAAAAAAACGTTCGGGGATATCATTCCCAGGAACTCTCATGTAAAATTTCATAAAGATCGGTCCAGTAGTTTAGTCTGAATCGCTCTACACACACACACGCAGACAGACAGACAGACAGACAGACACACACACACACACATACACCACGACCCTCGTCTCGATTCCCCCTCTACGTTAAAACATTTAGTCAAAACTTGACTAAATGTAAAGACAAACCCAATCACTGATGAACAAAGAATTGACTGGCTCTCAAGGCAACGATATATATATATGTACATGTATATAACACCCCCATTCCACACAACCGTTCTAGGTCCAGTTCCCGTACCGACCAAGGACGGCTGCCACAACAATGGAACGCTGCGCAAACTGACATTTTTGGCATCTTTGAGCAGCGTCTGACCATAGTGGCAGCCGTCCTTGGTCGATACGGGAACGGGACCTGGAACGGTTGTGTGGAACGGGGGTGTTAGTAACAGTATGAGGAAAGGGAAAAAGTGAATACCAGACAAGTATACGGCCAGAGTGAAGTGGGATTCTTACCGTCTGAAGAACCTGTAGCGATCACGGCCGGTGGCCTCCGTCTTCTCAAACTGGACGGGAGGAACGCTGACGCTGGGGTCATAGTTGAACCTGCAGCATAAAGCCGGTCATGTCCATTCACTGTAGATCTTTAGAAAACAAATAGACTGTTTTGAAATGTTTGCCATTGTAGCATGTAGTAGCATAACAGCCTGGGCCCACAAGTGTGCATACCAAAAATGCTGAAAGTGAAAGCCTCTGTGAGTATATATATGTACTTGAATCGCCACTATCCCCACGGCAATGTTCACACAATCTACAAAAAGAAGGAAAACCACTGAATGTGATTAAATTACCTGAACTCACCAGGAAACAAAGAAAATTTACAAACACGCATTCCTATTTTAAGTCAAAAGCTAGTCCATCTTATTGCACTTACATGTCTACCTTCTCTGATGACTAAATTTGTTTTTTTGTTTTTTGTTATTTAATTGAATACCTTCTCATCTGCAGTTTCTTGTTCCGTGTCCACTGAATCTGAGTTGCAAAAAAATAAAGATCCCCAACTAAGAAGCCATGACATTGACAGAGAGATAGAAAAAAAGAAAAGTGACACGTACGTAGTGTAGCGAACCACAGCCTCCCTCTGCTGGTCGGCGTAACCTCGCCACTGTCGGTTAATGAAGCGTGGAACTGGGTCAGTCTGGTCAAGACGGATTTGGAAGCGTGGATGGTGTCGCAGTTCACTGAACATGGTCGGGTAGATGGGTTCTTTTTTCTGCAACAGGCACACATCAGTAGAAGTACCACTAGTAGTAGTAGTAGTAGTAATAGTAGAATTAGTGGTAGAAGTAGTAATAATAACAGTAGTAGTCGGAAAGGGGTAATCTTGAACTTTAGCGTGTTAAATTCATAGCTCAGAATTCAGAGGCATTTAAGTCTCCAAATGTGTAGAACCTGCACTTGTAATCATAACAAGTCATTTTAGATCCCTTTGAAGTTACGGAATGAACTCCGATGAACTGTACGAATGCATTTCGTTTACATGGGTCAAAGAAGGAATTATCCGTATGAGCGGACAAGGGAGACAACTCTTTCATGTAAATGATGTCCCATGGTTGACAACGCATGCCATTTTCGGTGCATTTTTGTCGATTGAACAACCAAATTAATTAATTATGCTTAAATTTGGAGCTCAACCCGTCAATCAATTTCACGACAAATGTTCTTTGGCTTGCTTACATGGACTTGTATCAAAAATAAGTCAAGAATGTCACTGGATTCTGAGCTATGAATTTAACACGCTAAAGTTCAAGATAACCCGGAAAGGTACAATCCATGCACCTTTGTGTCAGGGCTCGTAAGATTGATTGCCTCCTTTGGCTTTGTTAGGGTTTTTTTTTATGAGAAGGGTCCAATATTCCTAATTATGCATTACATTTATAAAGAAAAGTTCTGTCAGCCTCATGTCATGACCACACACACAAACAAAACGAAACACACTGACACACAGACAGACACACACATTTATAGCAAGAGAGTATACTAAATCTAAACAACGAAGTGACTGTGGTAAGATGAACAAAGTTAAAAAACAAAGGATTACTGTACTCACCAATACAAAGACGACACAAGACGATTACGAATTTTCGCTTCTGGAAGCTTCATCAGGAAAAGAACACAAAAGACAACAAAAAGCAGACGCAACACGGAACGAACAGGGTTTGAAAGAAAATGGAGGGGAAACACGCAAAAAGGGGAAGGAACTCTAGGAACGGAAATGAATGAAAGATAAGATAAGAGATAAGATAAGAGAGTATACTTACAACCCGAACAGCAGTGGTGTTAGCCTGGAAGGTGGCCCTGGCATGGTCACGCTCAGAGGATACATTATACAGCTTGTCTGCAAACAACAGTGCAAACCATGAACATTTTGTTACACATATTAGAATAGCAATCAATAGCTAAGGCACAAAACAAAAGTATGTTTCTGGTCACCCGACCCTACCTAGTTTTTTCCCGCCGACCCTAGACTTTTTTATTGCATTTTTTTAAAAAAAAGCGTCAAAACGAAAGTAACAGACGGCAGACTACACAAGGGGGATAACCCCGCATCCCTTTTGTCTCATTTGTTTTGTAATGTGTTGTCTTTCTCTTTGTATAATAAGTCCAGTCTCTTTGCGTCACTGTATAGCTATTTTCTACCCTGACCAAAAAAACCAAAAAAATCCCTACCTACCTACCATAGTTTTTGTAGCCATTTTACTAGAAACATACAACTTTTTTTTGGCCTAAAGCCTAACACATTAAACAGAAAACTGCTCTTTCCTCATTTTCTTTTTCTGTACTCTTTGGCTCTGCCTCAAATTTCTGGCAAATGCAGAACTTCTTTGGGACCAGTAAAGTTTTCTTGGTATTTGGTATAAATATATGACCCTACACCACGAAATGAGTTGCATGTCACCTCGCGGGTTCTGCGCTAGGCTTAATATAAGTCCGGGGAGTGTCTGGTAACAGTGTGAGGGTCACCTTAGTCACAGGCTTATAACTCAAACAGTTTTCGTTCTTTTCTAAAAACGGTTTTCACCACTGGATAGAGCAGAAAAAACTCTTTAGGAAAATGTAAAAATATGAAAATCATGCAAAGGTGACATGCGACTCATTACGTGGTGGAGGGTCACATATTTTATTGTCCTTGGGAAATGGCCTCAAGGAAGTCCAGGCTGCTATCCCCAGGGGCTCACATCCATGAGCGGTGGCATAGGACAAATGTCCTGGACAATGCGAAAGTGATAGGACATTTGTCCTGAACAAAAATAAATCAATAGAATTTTTTTTTTCTGGCACCAATTTTCGTTTTGGTGGCATGTTGCTTTTTGGGGGCAAAAACCCGCAAAGGGAGGCAACTGTCAACCGGCATGGAGCATTCAGAGTTGCAAACCTTGGAATGGAAGCTCTTTTCTATAAAAAGCACATAAAGTCTCCCCAAGTTTTGTCTGCTAGGAGACACACATCGCTTCGCAAAACATCGATAAAATAGCAAATCAAGCTACTGTAAATAGGAAAGAACTGACAATGTCCGGATCAAATGAAAGCATAATTGGACAATGAACACTTTGTGACAAAAACAATAGGACACATGTCCTCTTGCATGAAAAAATGTATAGGACATTTGGAAAAAATATCCGTGTATGTCCGATGTCCGGCGTGGATGTGAGCCCCTGTATCCCTGAGGATAGCATGCCGCTACAGATTCCTGCTAACTAACTTTTTTCCCTGCATGCAATACAGTGGAACCCCCCTTTTAAGACCTCCACAAATCTGAGAAAATCAGGTCTTAAAAAGGAGGGAGTCTTAAATGGGGGTAATTTTACAGAGGTTAAGAACAGAAAGTCTGAGAAAACAAGGTCTTAAAAAGGAGGGAGTCTTAAAATGGGGGTAATTTTACAGAGGTTAAGAACAGAAAGTCTGAGAAAACAAGGTCTTAAAAAGGAGGGTTCCACTGTATTCATGTTTTTCAAGCCCCAAGACTTTCGCTTTGACTGCATGTTTGAGCTTGTGATCTTTACCGTGCACATGCATGTAAACAGGGGTGTGATGACACCTAGGATTTAGGAGTCTGCACAAAGTTGACTCTTGAAGCCCCGAGACTTTCGCTTTGACTGCATGTTTGAGCTTGTGATCTTTACCGTGCACATGCGTGTATACAGGGGTGATCTGACACCTAGGATCTAGGAGTCCGCACAAAGTTCACTCTTGAAAATAAAAATTAAATCCCATGACGGAGTCGTGTCGGGTCGAACCCACGCATTCAGTGACAAACTGGTTTCATGCCAGCACCACTACCAACTGAGCTATATCTCCCTGCTTCCTGGTATTCATGATATGAATGCAAGATATAGTATTACTATTAGATTAATGAGCCTACTCAATAAGACAGCCAGGATTGTTTGAAATTTCAGTCACAAAAACTATGTATGAAGCAAATGTCTAAAAATCTGAACAGATTGAACGTGCATGCAAAATATGCAGCATTAGTCAGATATTATTCTCATCTTAGCATAGAAAAATAGTAAAATACAGATATAATCAATACATAGAAAGAACAAATTAACCCAGATGAAATACTTTAAAACCACAACTTAGTATTCTTCGTAGTTGCAGACAACAAATGTGAAGAGAAAAATGGATCAATCAATATCATGATCCTCGAGGTTTTTATAACTGTCACAAAATTACTGCTTCAGCAAGTTTTCTCCAACTCAGATAACTACATTCAGCAATACTCTAAAATGCTGCATGCATGGTGCTACCTACAAGCGATGTTGCAGCAGGCTACCGTGTAGTGCAATTAAAATAAATGTGTAGTAGAGTGAGGAAACTTCATGTTGTTATGTCAACAATCAATATGGGTTCGGTTTGGAAATGTAGAAAGTAAAAGTCCATGAAGTGAAACAAAAACTCCTTTTACACCACTGCTATTATAATAAACGCTCGTTCGGAGAAAGAGAACAGCACATACCGCATGAACTGATCAATGAAACTAGACATAGACAGGTTTGAAGCAGACAACAAGACTTGAAGTTGAAGAGGCCAAGAGCGATGTACAAGAACTTACCATACAGATAATCATACGTTCGGGACGGCTGGGCCGCAGGCCCTTGCTTCCGAAGCGTCTCTGTTTGAGTCGCCATTTTTTAAACTTTGTTTCTCACAATCTAGCTGGATTTGTGATCCTTTTCCCAACTAAAGCAGGCAAGCAAACACGGTTTTTGCCACCATGTTTGCGTCAAATCAAAATGGCGACTGCCTTGACGACCACCGTCTCGGATTGTTCCATATCCGATCGGCGAGATTTTAGGCGAGAGTCCTTTGCCGTGTTGTGCAGTGTTTCCGTGGGCTGACCGGGACCACAAAGAAGGGGAAAATACTCTCTTGTCTTGTCGTCTTTCCGTTATTGCCCACAATCAGCAGTAGTGATTACTTCGGCACTACCCTCATACTGTTCGTCTGCCACACAAATGAATGCGGCTTGAATCACAGGCGAAGGTATCGTCCACTGGACTACTACTATCACAGAAAGTCTTTCTGTGATAGTAGTAGTCCAGTGGACGATACCTTCCGCCTGTGCTTGAATAAAGCGATGGAACGTTGCTAAATGAGTTAGAGAGAGAGAGAGAGAGAGAGAGAGAGAGAGAGAGAGAGAGAGAGAGAGAGAGAGAGAGAGAGAGAGAGAGAGAGAGAGAGAGAGAGATGATAATTAGTTTTAACGTCCTCTTAGAACCAATTGGCCTATCTTGGGACAGGTAGAGTTGATATGCTTTATGGGGAGACAGGACACTGGACAGACATGACGGTTTTTCAATTTTGAGGCAAAAACGTGTCTTTGAACTTCAAAAAAATTCAGAGCTTCACACAGTGCTCCGATTGTACTGAAATTCGGGTTAATGTCTTCTTCACTGAAATGTCCTTCGCAAACTGGTCAAGAGTTTTGCGTTATTTGTGTGTTTACCTTATACCTTTTAAGGTCAAATAGTAAGCGAGGGTGTCACGGGGACGGTTAAATAGCACGCGGAGACGTTATTTTATAACATTCTGAAAAAAATAAAAAATAAAAAAATAAATAAATAAATGAGTTAATAAATTTTTATTTAATTTTTTTTATAAATACATAAGGGATAGTCAGAATGTTATTATATAACGTCCCGGCGTGCTAATTCACCGTCCCCGTGTGTCCCCGTGTGTCCCCGCGTGTTCCCGCGTGTCCCCGCGTGTCCCTGCGTGTCCCCGCGTGTTTTAGACACCCCCTAAAACACGCGGGGACACGGGGGGGGGGGGGGGGGGGGGGGGACACGCGGGGACGGTGAAATAGCACGCGGGCACGTTATTTTATAACATTCTGAAAAAAGATTAAAAAAATTAATAGATAAATAAGTTAAATTTTTTCAATTTTTTTTTTTAATAAATACATAAAGGATAGTCAGAATGTTATTATATAACGTCCCGGCGTGCTAATTCACCGTCCCCGTGTGTCCTTGTGTGTCCCCGCGTGTCTCCGCGTGTCCACGCGTGTTTTAGACACCCCCTGTGTCTAGAAAACGCGGGGACAGTTTAACTGCACGCGGGGACACGCGGGGACGGTGAAATAGCACGCGGGGACGTTATTTTATATCATTCTGAAAAAAAGAAAAAATTAAGAAATAAATAAGTTAAATTTTTTTTTATTTTTTTTTTTTAATAAATACATAAAGGATAGTCAGAATGTTATTATATAACGTCCCGGCGTGCTAATTCACCGTCCCCGTGTGTCCCCGTGTGTCCCCGCGTGTCCCCCCGAGTCCCCGCGTGTCCCCGCGTGTTTTAGACACCCCCTGTGTCTAAAGCACGCGGGGACACGCGGGGACAGTTTAACTGCACGCGAGGACACGCGGGGACGGTGAAATAGCACGCATGGACGTTATTTTATAACATTCTGAAAAAAATAAAAAAAAATAAAATTAATAAATAAATAAGTTAAAACATTTTTTTAAAAATAAATACATAAATGATAGTCATAATGTTATTATATAACATCCTGGCGCGCTAATTCATCGTCCCCGTGTGTCCCCGTGTGTCCCCGCGTGTTTTAGACAAATGAAGACTCAAAAAACAAGAAAGGTATGTTGTTGGAACGTTTGTTATTGACCAAAAAATACATTCACACATATATCGACCGAACGGTCTTTTAAGTGCACAGACAAACAATTAATAACGAAAACTTATTCATTCATTCATTTGTGATTCAATCGCTTCCGGCTTCGTGGCAGGCGGAAGAAAATATCAGTCAGATAAGTTTTCGTTATTACTGTTTGTCTGTGCACTTAAAAGACCGTTGGGTCGATATATTTGTGAATGTATTGTTTTGTCAATAACAAACGTTCCAACAACCTACCTTTCTTGGTTTTTTTATTCTGAATTTTGGTACGTTGGCAGTCTCTTTGTTTTTGGATTTGCTATATTATAGGCTAAGAATAGTGTTTGAAAAAAAAATCTTCTTGTTTTGTGATTGAGTTCTGTGCCTGTTCTAGGTTGGTACCCAGGGTATCAACAACTTTTATTTATGTAATTTGTGTGTGTAGAGAATCGTTGCTCTACATTTTTTATCAGGGTAATTTTTATTTAAATTTTTTTTTTTTTTTTACAGTTTTGTTTATATTTTAAGGATTGAGACCACACTTGGCTTCTGGTTGAGGATATTTGCACTTGCAAATTCCCAAATTGTTAAACAAAAATCAAGGACGATCTGCATGCATGAAATAAGGAGTGTGTTTTCTGGGACACTGATGACATCAAGGTTGCACATTTTAACGATTCGTCTTCATTCCGGTAAACAAAACCACAAGGTAGATCACTCAAGCAAAGTTTATCTATCCCCAAGAGTAACATCCCCCGAGCAAAGCAGTTCAGATGGGCAAACTGTTTGAAATTGAATGACTGTGACTACTTTTGTCTTCTAAAGTGATCAAGTTTTCAGTTTCCAGTTTTTATCCACCGAACAGGGGCTTTCCCACGGTAAGCTTTTTCTTTCTTTTGCAAAGGTAAGCTATTTCTTCGTTCAACACTAACATCAACAAAAGGCGGATAGTGCGACCAAGATTCTGGAATGAGTATACAAAGTACAGAAAAATAAACTCTCAGAACAACAACAACAACAATCGACACAACGACAACAACAACAACAACAACAACAACAACAACATGAAACAGAAAGTATCAACAACAACAACCAACGACGAACTTCAGCGTTGTAACGATGAAAGAAGATCTGATGTAGATCTAATCTGAGGATCTGAATTTGTTCCACTTTCAGATTCAGATCTGTCCAGCTTTTCACACAGTTCATGCATCTGCAGTGTTTTTATATTTTTTGAAACTCGATAGTAAAGCAAAAAATGTTGTATTTGACCAGAACTTTCACTGCCCGAGCTGCCAGACGGTTTCTACTAGCCCGCCGTACTTCTTACTCGCCCGTGATGATCGGGCGGACGATTTGGCCATCCCTGGAATGGACGGATGCTCTTGATCTCACGTGAAAGCCTTGACAGATCTCAGTGGAGATGATCGCGTACAGTTTAAATACCTACTAGAGAGCAACATTTTTTCCCCGCCGAAAACATGTGCAAAAAAAACCCTCTGGTAAATTTCCCGACACTATTTTGTAAAATGTTGCGTGGCTGATTATTCATTTATTGTAATGGAATAAAACCCGAATCCCCGCATCTGTTCAAATTGCGCGGGCCGCATCACACGTTGTTTTGGGATAGATCTAGCTTCCTCTTTGCTATGGTCTTTCAGAATAGAATTTCCACCGTCGAAACGAGAGGAAAACAATAACTACATTGTTTGTGATTGAGTACAACAGAAAACATGGATATGGTTTTACTTAGCGCACAATCATGTTATGCTTGGATGTCAGAGGATCTGTTGGGGAGGGGGAGGGGGGAGGGAGAGCTGTTTGTGTGTGTTTTGCCGTTTCTGGCTCAAGCCGTGAAAATGAGCTGAGGGGCCTACTTTGGAGGCCTGTAGAATGGTCCATAGACGTCTGAGAGTGCCATACACTGTTCTACAGTTGACCACTACCCTAGAAAGCGTGAAAATAATAGTGTTATTGTTAGTCGTTCGATTTTTTGCTTGGATCTCATAGGACATGGGAGGCTGTTTGTGTGTGTCTTGACGTATCTGGCTCGAGCCGTGAAAATGAGCTTTTTATATTTAGTCAAGTTTTGACTAAATATTTTAACATCGAGGGCCGAGGGGGAATCGAAACGAGGGTCGTGGTGTATGTGCGTGCGTGTGTGTGTGCGTGTGTGTGTGTGTGTGTGTCTGTGTGTGTGTGTAGAGCGATTCAGACTAAACTACTGGACCGATCTTTATGAAATTTGACATGAGAGTTCCTGGGTATGAAATCCCCGAACGTTTTTTTCATTTTTTTGATAAATTTATGTCTTTGATGACGTCATATCCGGCTTTTCGTGAAAGTTGAGGCGGCACTGTCACGCCCTCATTTTTCAACCAAATTGGTTGAAATTTTGGTCAAGTAATCTTCGACGAAGCCCGGACTTCGGTATTGCATTTCAGCTTGGTGGCTTAAAAATTAATTTATGACTTTGGTCATTAAAAATCTGAAAATTGTAAATAAAAATAAAAATTTATAAAACGATCCAAATTTACGTTTATCTTATTCTCCATCATTTGCTGATTCCAAAAACATATAAATATGTTATATTCGGATTAAAAACAAGCTCTGAAAATTAAATATATAAAAATTATTATCAAAATTAAATTGTCCAAATCAATTTAAAAACACTTTCATCTTATTCCTTGTCGGTTCCTGATTCCAAAAACATATAGATATGATATGTTTGGATTAAAAACACCCTCAGAAAGTTAAAACAAAGAGAGGTACAGAAAAGCGTGCTATCCTTCTTAGCGCAACTACTACCCCGCTCTTCTTGTCAATTTCACTGCCTTTGCCGTGAGCGGTGGACTGACGATGCTACGAGTATACGGTCTTGCTGAAAAATGGCATTGCGTTCAGTTTCATTCTGTGAGTTCGACAGCTACTTGACTAAATATTGTATTTTCGCCTTACGCGACTTGTTTGTTTTGTTTTTACATTTAGTCAAGTTTTGACTAAATGTTTTAACATAGAGGGGGGAATCGAGACGAGGGTCGTGGTGTATGTGTGTGTGTGTGTGTGTGTGTCTGTCTGTGTGTGTGTGTAGAGCGATTCAGACTAAACTACTGGACCGATCTTTATGAAATTTGACATGAGAGTTCCTGGGTATGATATCCTCAGACGTGTTTTTCATTTTTGGCTCACGTAAGTGTAGCCTATGCGATGGTAAACTTTGTCTGTCTGTGCGTGCGTGCGTATG
Source organism: Littorina saxatilis (assembly GCF_037325665.1). NCBI lineage: Eukaryota > Metazoa > Mollusca > Gastropoda > Littorinimorpha > Littorinidae > Littorina > Littorina saxatilis. Next base: position 56,578,916 of record NC_090252.1, read on the forward strand.
TATGTGTGTATGTCTGTGGTAGAAACTTTAACATTTTTGGCTAAACACCGAAATACTCATTTCACGTGGTTAATTTTCAAGCACCATCTTCAAATTATTGAAGCAATGATCAACATTGTGTCGGCATGTGTGTAGTTAAAGCGTGTATCCAAAGAAAACGGGTGGTGGGGGGGTTTTGAAGGGGTACAAGCAGTTGACTGATTTGTGTCGTGTTTGGCATGTAGACGGCAGGTCAGGTGTCAAGATCAGGTCAGGGGTCGCGCGAAGGATTGTGGTCCAGTTCTCACCTCGCCGATTCGCCGGGGAAGACGATTTCATGTTGTTCGGTTTCTAAGCTCCAGAAAAGTAAATAAAGAAGATACCAAAGGGAGATTTCCTACAATTTGATCTGCACAGCGTGTTTCCAATGTCCACGCGAGGAAGAGCTGTCGAAAGCGCGGCAGTCAGTGTCGATCTTGCAGCCGTATCCCGGTAAGTTCAGAGACAGATCTAGTGTCTCCCACTCTGATAACGTGTCACCTACTGTTAATCCGTTTTGTTTTAATTTCTTTTTATTTCAGCAGACACGGATGTCAAACACAGTGCTAGGCAGTCACCTCTAGTGAAATGAGTTGATCTAAAGTGCCTGTAATGTTTGGATGTCTTTGCTCGTGGTTCGATTTATGTGAATTTCAAGACTTGCAGTAGAGTCTCAAGTTAAGTTTACTCTGCCCGAAAAAAACTGTCCACCATTTACTTGAACATGCAGATATAAGGAAACGGAATGAATCTGTTCTCAAAGTCAAAATGATCACGATTTTTTCCTCAGATTCAAAACATGCACTGTCATGGTTTTGTCTGTACAATTTAGTAAGTCTTAAGTACTTTGCAACAACTTCCTTGAACGTGAAAGACAGTTTTTGAATGCTAGATCTGTATCGCGTTTCATTCCAGACTCGATCCTCTCTTTGATTGTAGATCTACTGTTTGCTGTTTACGCACTATCATATGATTCGCTATGTAACGTTTGGTAAGCTTACCTTGCCACAGCTTTCTTGTCTTTGTTGGCATTTCTGGCTGTGTTGACCGTCAGAATTATTTTAAGAACCAGGCTGCTGCAGTCGACATGTTTCGCATATTGTAGGGTTACCATGCTGCATAGGTAAAGTGGCTTGTATAACCTGACTATTCTGTTTCAAAACACTGTTTATATTTGTGTAGGTTGTAGTCATCATAACTAATCGCATTTTGCCATTTGTTTCAGAAAGGAGGTTAACCTACAACAAGATCGACGCTATGTCAGATATATGCCTCAGCCACATGAAGACTTCCGAATTTAGATCTACTCGGCATGTAGTACAGCGCACCTATGATTGCTGCTTACTTGATGCTCACAATAATGACCATAGATTTGATTTTAATTGTATTACACTCCTCAGTGTCTCTAGTTTATGCTGTAAAAAGTCCCAAGGAATCTTCGGATAGATAGTATTGTTTTTTTGCCTGTTTTGTTGGGCCTACGTCTCGGTGAGCGGACGCTCTTGTGCGGCGGAGATCGGAATGCGGTCGCATAGTTTTACTGCAACGCGCGTGCAGCCGGGAGTTGAGTATTTTTATCCTCCGTCCCATAACACCATTTCTGACAAACAATAGGGCTTTGTTTCCACTTCTTTCACACTGTGAAGATATCTAACACCATGTATGGGCTAAACAACACGTTTGGCGATTGATTGCTGTATAGATCTAGTTGATTAGCTCAGTGTAGTGATTTGATTTGACTAGACGACTCCAAAACAAAGATGGCTGCCGAATCTTCGAGCAGCACATTTGTTGAGTCATCGACGAACAAAACAGAGGTAAGTGAGCACATTTTACGATTAATAGTGCATTACAGTAACAATTGAAGCAAAGTAGGTAGAAAAACTAACATGCATACGCCGTAAGAAGTTTTCCGTGCTTCGAACTGTACTGTTCAAAGTGATTCTGAAACTGAAACTAGTGAAAGTGAAAGACGAACACAGCACACTCATGTGTACACGCTTTCTCGCACTGTTACAGACACCCATCTAAATTAATATCTAAGAAATGGTATGGTATGGTATGGTATATATTTATAGTCACGGCAGAGTTCTCTGCGTGAAATTCGGGCTGCTCTTCCCAGTGATAGCGCGTCGCCATAGTACGGTGTCACGATTTCATCTTTCGCCTGTGTACATATTTCCCCCTCGATATATACTCAAGACTGAAATGTTGTTTCCTAGTAAAATTAAGAAGTGAAATTATGTATGGACGAAAGGCATGTCAGTTTCTTGCATTTGAAGAAAATTGGTGGTGAAATTTAATAGATTTCATCCCCAAAATCGATTTCTTCGAAAACGTGTACCGAGTGGTTACGTCCCTTGAGTAAGAAGGGAAACATTGTGGGATGAATCAAATTTCTAAGTTAAATAAAACAAATTGGTTGGACAAATTTGGCCCCATGAATGTAAGGTACACAATGTCGCTCATCAGTACTATTGAAGGGTGGTTTTTTGTTCAGTGTAGAGTTTATACTAGATCAACGAGGCCGAGAATCGAAATACAGATCAACACGGCGAAAGATGAAAACGTCACACCGGCACCACCCCCTTTTTTTTCCCTGTGTGCATTGTGTATTTGTTTACCTATTAGGTTGGGTTTTCTACAGAATTTTCCCAGGGACAATTTTCTTGTTGCCGTGGGTTCTTTTACGTGCGCTGAATGCGTGTTGTACACGGGACCTCGGTTTATCGTCTCATCCGAAAGACTAGCACCCAGACCACACCACATCTGGTCTAGTGGATGGGGGAAAGGTATAGGCTCCAAACAAGATTCGAACCCATGACCCCTCAATTTCTAGCTGGGTGCATTACCACTAGACCACTATGCCACCACTTTCAGGGAATGGAGTCAGCACAAATGTTAACTCCGGGAAAATATCCCCCTAGGCAGATTCGAACTCTCGTCGTCAGATTACAAATCCTGCGCACTACTGACTGAGCCCCCCCCCCCCCCCCCTGTATGTAAATATAACTGTGTATATTTAAAATCTGAGTAACAGGCGCTCAGTTTCGACTCATCTATTCGTCAAGCGTCCAGCATACTGCTGATCATTATTGATTTCATTTTTCCCCTTGTTGCAGAACATTCCGTTGAACCTGGACTGTGCGATCTGTGAACAAGCGACAAAACCAGGGGATCATGTGAAATTGACTGAAAAGGGCTGCTCTGGGATAAACTCTGCTAGCATAGAACGAGGGGACAACCTCCAGGTCAAAGCAGGACAGCTGGTTCACGCAAAATGCCGCAAGGACTACACTCATCACAAATTTCCATTGCAGCATTGAAACGGAGTGTGAGAGAAGGGACCCCCTCCCCAGTTAAGAAGAGGAGAAGCCTCCGGTCTCATCATAATTTCGACTTCAAGGCTCAGTGTCTCTTCTGCTGCCAAAGCACAGAGCCTTTGAGGAACAGAAAAGTTGAGAAACTAATTCCAGTAAGAACAGACTGTTTTCAGGAATCTATTGTGAAAGTGTGTGGGGTGAGGGGGGATGATGACAAGTGGGCCAATGAAGTCAACAGTCGCCTGGCATTTGCGTCTGACTGTTGTGCCTATGATGTAGTCTACCACAACGTGTGCAGCACTAATTTTCGAAAAGGATCTGGAATTCCTCAGTCTTTCTCTGATGAAGCAAAGGGGAAGAAGCCAAAAGGTCGTCCTGAAAACCCAGTGATAAATCGTGCTTTTCAAGATGTTGTCAAGGTTCTGGAATTTGGAGATTATGAACAGGTAACACTTCCAGACCTGGTCTCCGTGATGCAGCAATCCCTTGATCAAGTTCATTCTTCTTCTGTTTCATGTCAAGTCAGACATGAAGGATGTGTTCTTCTCCTCAAGCAGGGCAAGTACAACAAGACTTTGGGACATCAGATCAACGCAGAGCCGTCTTGGCCCCAATGTGTGCAAGAATATCTTATTTGCGCATGCATTTAGTGGCTGTGACACAACTTCTCGGCCTTTCAGTGTCGGAAAATGTGTCCCAGTGAAGAAACTGCAAAAAAAGAACAAACTGTTTGAAAATAGTGCCAAGGTTTTCCTGCAGACTAATTCGGATCACCAGATGATTGCAGAGACAGGAGAGAAACTGTTAGTCGACATCTACAAAGGAAATGATGGTGACACTCTTGACAAGCTTCGGCTGGTAAAGTACCACGAGAAAGTGTTCACCGGCTCTAAGCAAGTTCAGCCAAAAGTCCTGCCTCCTACTTCAGCTGCAGCCACAGGGTCTTTTACCAGGTTCAGGAGTGGGCTTGTTTGGGTACCAGTCTGGAGCTCATGCCTGAAGAATGGGGGTTTCAGCTTCAGCGGGGACAGCTGCTTCCTGTTCACACTGACATTCCTCCAGCCCCTGAGGAGTTAATGAACATCATCAGATGTGGTTGCACTACTGACTGTTCCTCACAACGCTGTAGTTGCCGGAAGGTCGGCCTTAGCTGCACAACTGCCTGTGGACAGTGCCGTGGAATAAGTTGCCTCAATTCGATGCTTCCCATGGATGAAGAGGAGGAGGAGACTAATATTTGAGGTAGGAGTCACTAGGACTGTAGAAATAGAGTCAGATAGGTATCTAGGTTGAATTATGCATCATGTAAGGGATTTTCTTTGTTATGATGCTTTTCGTCATCAGGTATGATCACCGTTACCGCGGGAAATAAAGTTCTTACTGAATATTTCATCAGCATTTGACCGGAAATGGATTTTAGCTTAATATTCTTGTTATTCAGCTCAAGCCCTTTCATTTGATATGCAGCATGATAGGGTTCTCATTTTTTTCCCAAGAAATTGCTATTTTATTTTTTATTTTTTTTTAAAATATCGAAAAAGCCCGAAAAAAAATTAATTGTTCCAGTTTCTCACCGGGACTTTTCATATGTGTTTTTTCTTGGTTGGTACTATGTATTGTGATATAAATCAATTCTATGGTCATTATTGTGAGGTGAAATCATGTGGCCTGGACTAATGGTGACAAGTCTTGATGAAAAGTATAGGACTGAGG
>NC_090252.1:56584169-56608669 GCF_037325665.1 Littorina saxatilis
TGGATACACCACTAAACAGTTCCGCGGCCATTGCGACAGTGCGCATGCGTAGCATTTTTTCGAGTAAACAACGCGTCGTGCTAGCTTCTCAGCAACTTGAAACATGTGCGATTTGAGCGAGATTTCCATCCAGAAGGTGCGACTGTGGAGCACTGAAGCATCGAAAACCTTGTCGTGTGTACGGAAAACGAGTGTGGAAGGTGCACACGAGGAACTTGTAGCTAGGTAAGTTTTATTTCTTTCGTTATTTACTCTTTGCAATGATGCGATGTGTTGTTCATTCCCAAGACCGGTTTTCCGCCCTGTAAGTTGTAACACTAACAGTAACTTAGTAAGTGCTCTCTCTTCAGATACGCTTAACTTTTCAGTTGATTAAAGTCAAAAACTTGAATAAGTGCCGTTGATCTGTCCACGGAATCTAACTTATTATGAAGCATAACTATATTCCGATTCGTGATGCATAGGCTACATGTTGCGATAGTGTATGCAAAAGTTTTCCATTTTCAATCTGACGTGTGGGTAAGATAAGAATCAACAAACATGCATACTAAGTTGCCACTGCCAGTTTGTATAGCTGCTAAGCTTACCTCAGGCTGAGTCAGTGAGTATTTTGTACGTTTACATACAAAATGGTGATGAGGGGAAAAAAGAATGCCTTCCACAGGTGCGAAAAACTGTGATTTGATCTCAAGGCCTTTTTGTTTTAGAGCTTTTCCTGCTTTGGAACTTGGGAGATGGGATTCCTGTCGACCGTGAAGCAGAAAATGCAGAGAGGGTGCTTCTTCGGGAGTACAAGCAGAAGTTGTATGTGAAAGGGGTGCTTTATCCTGATCCATTCATCATCACCACAACTGGATTGAAAGGCAGCAAGATGGGCGATTCCTGTGGCCAAGCGTCTTCATCGCCGGCTGCCTGTGAGTGTGAGCTCGACCTCATGCATCGCCTCGTCAACGAGTTTTAAGGAGGAAAGGCTTACAGGTAGGAAACCTCTCTACTTTTTTAAATAAGTCATATTTGCACTTTACTTTTGAAAAAGAGAATGGTTCAAGTTGAATTGCAAGATGGCAGTGCAGCCTAACAACATTTTGGTTTCAGTGAACAGGGAATGTGTCAAAATCTGAAAAACCAGCAAACTAGTATTAATACACACTAATATTATGCCTGTCGCTGTCACATACATATACTTTTTGAAAAGTGCAGTGATACTGATAGTGATACAGTTAATCAGCAATGACTGAACCGACTTTCTAAATTCAGGGATGATCAAATCATCTGACTAATGGCCAGGGGCGAGTACAAAAAATCCGCTGTGCTAGTTAAAACCGCTTGGCAACTCGCCTGGTTGGCTAGTGAAAATTCTCGTCAAATGCAACACTTCTGGTTGTATACTCTAGTTTCAAAACGTTATATAAACAATGCAGTTATAGCAACTGTGGTTTGTACCCGGCAAGCAATTCTTTTTGGTGGACTGGACTTTCTTGAAATGACTCACCTGTCTGGCAAGTTAAGATTTTGAGATCTGGCCATCCCTGCAACTGTCTTAATTTTGCAATGCTCTTCATGCAAGTTGCACTCAAATTTGTGAGCAATTTGTTATGTACAACTTGGTAAATTGTCCTAAATGATGCTTTAGTAAAAGTTGTTGTCTCCTTTCTCTTTCTCATATTGATTATTTTCTTTTTTTTCTCCCTTTTGGCAGTGTTTTGACCATATGCAACAGGCTGCAAGTCATTTTGGAGGAGGAAGCCCCTGATTGCATCTTTGTCAAAACCAGAAAGAGACTTCTACCTGTCTCCAAGAGTCAGCCATCACAACCACCTGTTACCCAGAGCCAGCCATCACAACCTCCTGTTCCCAAAGTAATCCAATTGCCCGTTTTGATACAGGCAGCAACAGGATGCACTTAGGACTAGGAGGAGGAACTAGTAGAAGTAGGGAAAGCGGTATTAACAAAACAGCTTTTTCCTCTTAACTATGAAACCACACAGATAAACAAGGAAAGCAACCCTTCCACAAAGTAAACAATCCTGACGACTCTAATAATTTCAACAATTTGTCAACTCATGTAAAAGCTTTGCCAGATCCAGGCATTAAGCTCTACTCGTTACACATGTAATGGGCAGAGCAACATTGTTGAACAGCTGCTTCATTTCTGTAAGTTTTCAGCCTGAAAGGTAGTAGGGTGGGTCGCATCTAAAATATGAATGTTTGTCTTGTCAAAACCTATGTAAATTTTCCTACATTTTAAGACTCCCTCTTTTTCTGTAGTGGATTTTTTTTTATCAGATTATTGTTTGGAGTTCTGAAAAGGAAGGCTCCTGTGTACACCATTATAGATATGACTTTTACTGTACTACATTTGTGTTTTTGGTATATATATATATAAATATATAAAACTAGATATCTTTCTTCCCAATATGTTCATTGCCAAGTGGATGAAGTCATCAGATTTGATCTGCTGCTAGTGATAACGTTTATCAACATAAGTAAAGTTTTTTGAGCTGACTGTATTGTGTGCATTTTGTTTGCAAGTGCTGATATGTTTGACTTTGTGCTGTAATGCTTTGTCTTGTCTCTCATTCTCCCTTTCAAAGTACGAGAACTCAGATTTTGTTCTGACACACTCATTGCATCATACAAACATCAATAGACACACACAGAAAGTGAGCCAAACAAACATTTTTCCTCAGAACATGTTATGGTATGCACAGGGGACATGAAAATTATGGAGAGAAGACTGTGCGCAGGAAGAAGAGAGAAACATTCAAACAAATGAAAACAAAACAGTAAATTGTTTAAGGTTGCTCTTGGCCACTCTGGTGACATGTAGATGTACTTTATTCTACCTATATTAGCGAAACCGATAGGCTAGATCCTGAAGGTCTAATCCTCGTCTCTGTTGCATAAACAACATCTCATTTATACTATAACGTTTAGGGTCAATACTCATTGGTTGATCGCTAAAAATTCTTGTCTTTTTAGAATTTTTGACTTTTTCCTGCCATCTTCTTGTTGCAAAGGGTGACACTAAAACCATGAATTAATTGTAAGAGACTGGTCGTGGCTATACCAGTGCAATATGATATGTTCTGCGAGAAATCAGATTTCTGAATAACCATGGATTTTTCCTGTCTGCGTTCTTTTTCTTAGCCATGTTTGCAATCTTTAGTTTGAACATCAGTCTATTGTTCTCCTTAGTCAGCTTAATCATTGCAATAAGATTGTGCATAACGGGTGTGCATTAAGTTGGCATCTGCTTATACAAAAAAAACTATCAACAAATAAGCAAAAACAAGAGCACCCAGAAATGTTTCTGTTGTGAATGGGTCTTGTTCAGGGCTAGAGTCACACTTTTCTGGCAATCAACTAGCTGCACCATTCCTCTCCCTTGATGATCCTTGGGCCTGGCACGTCTCAAACTGGAATTCCAGATCTCGCATTGCCCATTTTCTTCTGCCTAGCCGGTGCTCTGGTCGGGGTATATCTATCAGCACTCTTGCTGTCTGAAACATTGCCAAACAGGGTTCATTCTGTCAGTATTTATGGTAGTATTACATCTTCATGCAGGGTTCTCCACATGTTGTCCGTTTGGGTTCAATGCCCCCAACCTCAACTTATAAAGGTGGTCATTTGGACCCACTGTAGTCATTTTCAGTGCAATACAGAACTCCCCCTGTGTGATACTAGGAACAGCATGTGTGAACAAATACATTCAACACCTTCCCATCTTCTTTACTGCGTACACACACAAAATATAACAAGAAAGTTATTCAGTTTAAAAAAAACTTACTGTGTTGAAATCCAGGGTATCCCAAGTTTTGTGTTGTGAAAGAGTTCTCTGCAGTTGGTGTGCCATCAAGAAAGTGTTGAGAACAAACCCTTGCAGGTGAAAAAAAAAGCTTGTGCTGGGTTCTTCTTGTGTGTTGGATGCGGATGCAAGCTGTTGAAAACAGACAGATGCATATCAGATTTAACAATTTATGGCTCTACAAAGCAATTTTGTATTGCTTTTTAATCACAGCCATGCTCTAACAACATGAAGTAAAACAAAAAAAACAAGAAACGGAAACACACTGACACAGAAAGTGAGCCACATTTTTTGATCTCATGCACGGCAGATTCAAACAAGTATTTCATGCAGTGCCGGTGTGCAGCTTTTGTAACGTTCAAAGCTGTATAAATGCAGGTCTAGCTAAACGGTTTTGTAATCATGCTATGGAATTTGCAGAAAAAAACAATAAATCGCATGAATGTCAGGCAATAAAATAAGTTGATCAAGAACTGTTACAGTGTTGCGCTTACCTGAACGGTGGTTGGCATGAACAGCACAGACTCGTGTGGAACCTGGTGAATTTTGCAAAGTTTAGCTTTCCATTTTGAAGACGGTAGCTTCCGTTGTCACAATCAATCATCGGGCAGTGACATGCCATTGTTAAAATCGATAATCGCTGAATTTACATCGACAAAACAACAAAATAAACACAAGTGTCTGACTCGTCAGTCGCAGAACATACGCAAAGCTGTGTTGCAGACGATTTGTTTCCTCGAAAAAATGACGCAGCCAATGAGAGGCGTCTGTGCGGTCACGTGATTTTCCTTCTTTGTTCCATGTAAACGTCGGAACTGTTTAGTGGTGTATTGCAACAGGAATCATGGCGACTTGCGAATACGAGCAGCTTCGTCGGAAGAATTTGGAGGATAACAGGCGCATCTTGGCTGAGCTTGGGCTGTCGAATCCGGTACGTGACACGATTCAATTTTTGCAAGGAACGACATAATCATTATGTGATGGTGATCCGATTGCATGTTTAGCGAATGCGATGAAACTTGAGTCTTGACTCTTGACACCCGGTTTTCATGCCACTCTTGTCAGTCGTACCCGCACTGAGAAATGCCGAAGAGGTCGAGAATGCTCGCTATCGGAACAGGCACTTGATTATCTTGAACTTAAGCGTTGTAGCACTTATCATTAAAGTTCTATGCATGCAGGTTTCAAAAGTTTAGGCCTAATCTTTTTAAAAATTCCCATTGAAGCACTTACAGCAAGCCAGGCTGTACAGTGCACTAGTAGACTTGTACTAGTAGTCTACAGCTGTGTCCATATATTTTGGGCATTTATATTTCTAGTGGTGGGATACATTCCCACCAAAGTCAGGACTTTTATTGTATTATAAATTATTATTATGTTGCGAAGATAACCAACAGTGGTCCCTGCAATGTAAAAGATCCAGATCCAGATCCAGATTCTATTTAATTTATACAGTAGTGTTTGTAATGTAATTCACTAATTGTAAGGTCTCTCCCAATCCCATGAGAGGCTCTCCCAACAAATTAGACTTTTGGTCCACTAACTAAAGTACATTTGTACTGAGGTCTGTGTCATTGAGCTGCGATTCTTGAATGTCACTAGTGTCACATGGTCATGGAGGGCTGGCGGGCAAAAGGTTGAGACAAGTCGCCAGGCATGCTAACAAAAACAGCCTAGGCAATGGCATGGGTGGGATTCTTCCAGTATATTGTCGGGCGCAGTGGCGTGGTGGTAAGACATCGGCCTCCTAATCAGGAGCTAGGTCGTGAGTTCGAATCCCGGTCGCTGCCGCCTGATGGGTTAAGAGTGGAGATTTTTCCTATCTCCCAGGTCAACTTATGTGCAGACCTGCTAGTGACTTAACCCCCTTCGTGTGTACACGCAAGCACAAGACCAAGTGCGCACGGAAAAGATCCTGTAATCCATGTCGTTCGGTGGGTTATAGAAACACGAAAATACCCAGCATGCCTCCCCCGAAATCAGCGTATGCTGCCTAAATGGCAGGGTAAAAACAGTCATACATGTAATACACCAGAATCTTCAATATGTGGATAAACATTTCTACTCGCCATTTACATGTAAACTTCTACTCGCCATGGCGAGTAAAATACTTTCCACTTTCAGACCTGCATAGCTTTATAAATCATATACTCTGTTAAAAAGTGTTATGAGTGGTCATATATTCACGAATGTAAAATGTTATACAGTTTAAGTTGCTGCCGAAAGTGATCAAGAAAGGAATCAAGCGACCATCTGACAATGACAATTATGAGCCGAAAAAGAAGCGAGCCAAGGTGGTTCCAGCTCCAGTTGACCTTGACAGCACAGGGTCTATCCGAGGCTCTCGGAGGCTATCTGCTCGTCTGCGTGGTCAGGTAAGATATTAAAATAACTAAATAACTCGCGCTGTACTGATTCAGTGATTGTGATTGATGATATGCTTGTTAAACAATTTTATAGATTTCTTGAGTGCCGATAAGTATAGTATAAAGTCGGGATTTCAGAATAATTTGATAGGGTTAGTTTTGGGCTGCTCAGTATTTCTATGGCCCCCTTCCTGGATCACAAGCCATCATTTTTATAAATGAATCTTGTGAAATCAGCATTACATTACAAGGGGGTGCAAACTTGTTGATTGGGTTGTATGAATTGTGCTTATGCGTTGTGAATTTATTAATTTGTATTCTTTCAGTTTCAGCTGACACTTTTGTTGCCTGTACTTGTCTAGAGGGCTTACTTCCCTTTGTTTCTTATGTCTGTTCGCTATTGCTTTGCCTCACTTGGTTATGATTCTGTGGTTATGTTTTGTGTGGCAGGATCCAGGCACAGAATGCGTAGTGGAGGACGACACTGTGGCAGATGAACACGAGAAGAGTCGCGTCAAGTATGTGATGCCGGACAGACCACAGTGGTATGGGGAAGTAGCTGGTATGTACATTTGTGCTGTGTTTTTTCATCTTTTTGTTTCCATTTCAGTCCATTTCAGGGTTGTGTTACTTCATGTTCATTCAGAATGCGTTATGTACAATGATATAGATTAAATATGAGAATTGAAGTTGCATGTTCATTTCAGTGCTTGATAGTCTCTTAGGGGTCAGTAGATTGGTTCTGCATTACTCCCACAAACTCTTGTTGCACATGTCATATGCATTTAGGCCTAAAAAAAAAAAAGGTGTGGTTATGGTAACCCGACCTACCCTATTTTTAGGGGCCAACCCTATAACTTTTTTTTACATTTGTCAACCAAAAAAAAAATGGAGTACAGAAAACGCAATGAAAGCGAAAGCGCTCGAGTCGCACACTTATTTCCGTGTCAAGTATGTTTAATTTGTACACATTAGAAAAAAAAGTTTAAAAAAAAAGAGTGATTGCCTACCTTCCTACCCTATTTTTTTTGGCTATGTTACCTTAACCACACTTTTTTTTTTGGCCTTAGAGGGCTTTGTTTCTCACATGCATGGGTGGAATTCTTCCAGTATATGCCGAAAATCAATCAATGAGGCTTATATCGCGCGTATTCCCTGGGTACAGTTCTAAGCGCAGGGATTTTTTTTTTTTTCCTCGGATTCGTAATGTCTGTGGTGACGGTTTTTTGGTTGTTAGTTACATTTATACAAATCCTTCAGCGTCTGACCCCCCCCCCCCCCCCCTTAAAATTCTTCAGGATTCGTGACATTTTTCAGTCCCACCCATGCACATGTATTGTGTTCAGTCTGCACACGGGAATTCCACTGTCCTCCAGATAACTGTTCATTTTGATTTGGGTTTCTTCTTGTTTATACCAATTTTTTTACTTTTGTTCTCTTCCAGCCAATGTTCAATTTGTCACTTATTTCTTTCTTGCTTATCACAGGTGTTGATGTTGGTACGATCTGGGTGACGCGTATGGAGTGCTGTCATGATGGTGTTCACAGGTAGGAGTGACAAGGATTTTGTTTCAACTTATGATATTGAGTGTTTGTTTTTAACTCTGTTTTCGTATAGTATACTGGTAAAAGTTTCTAAGCAAGAAACTGAAAAGACCATGGGAGACAAATTCAATGTTTCCATTTCCCAACCGGTATCTTAACCGCCCCTCTTTTTTCCTAACCAACTCTAGTACATTTTCTTAAAAGAAAAATAACAAAAGTTGATTTGGCAGACTTTACAAGGAAAATGTATTTTCTTCGACAACCATTGGACACAGCTCTCACGATTTCTGGTAATTGATAGGCCACATCTGTTTAAATTTAACAAAAATATATTTTTTTGAAATGTCAAACCCTTATTTTTTATATTTAGTCAAGTTTTGACTAAATATTTTAACATCGAGGGGGAATCGAAACGAGGGTCGTGGTGTATGTGCGTGTGTCTGTGTGTGTGTGTGTAGAGCGATTCAGACTAAACTACTCGACCGATCTTTATGAAATTTGACATGAGAGTTCCTGGGTATGAAATCCCCGAACGTTTTTTTCATTTTTTTGATAAATGTCTGATGACGTCATATCCGGCTTTTCGTGAAAGTTGAGGCGGCACTGTCACGCCCTCATTTTTCAACCAAATTGGTTGAAATTTTGGTCAAGTAATCTTCGACGAAGCCCGGGGTTCGGTATTGCATTTCAGCTTGGTGGCTTAAAAATTAATTAATGACTTTGGTCATTAAAAATCTGAAAATTGTAAAAAAAAATAAAAATTTATAAAACGATCCAAATTTACGTTTATCTTATTCTCCATCATTTGCTGATTCCAAAAACATATAAATATGATATGTTTGGATTAAAAACACGCTCAGAAAGTTAAAACAAAGAGAGGTACAGAAAAGCGTGCTATCCTTCTTAGCGCAACTACTACCCCGCTCTTCTTGTCAATTTCACTGCCTATGCCATGAGCGGTGGACTACGAGTATACGGTCTTGCTGCGTTGCATTGCGTTCAGTTTCATTCTGTGAGTTCGACAGCTACTTGACTAAATATTGTATTTTCGCCTTACGCGACTTGTTTTTCCTTGCCATCAGGGGGAAAAAAAATGTTGTGCCTAATTAGAATGCTTTTGATAATTAACGCTGTTGTTGGGCTTAACACTTGGTACAGACGAGGTGACTGTCATCCAAGCAGGAAGATGACGTGTATAACAGATCAATCATCCTGACGTAAATGCAGCTGTACTCTACCTTCAGAGGAAGTTACAGCTGTGGAAGTATGCAGTTAGGGCCACACAAAAAAAATTGTCTGTTTAGGGTAACATGACCAAAAAAAGTAGGGTCGGTAGGTAGGTAAATGGTTTTTTTTTTTTTTTTTTTTTTTTTTTTTTTTTGTGGGTGTAAATGCTATGTTGGCTGAACATTCACTTCTTATATTTGATGAATACATGTTTCAAAACGTATAAATAAAACAGAGAGAAAGGGAGAGAAAGAAACGCCAAATGTCTCTTTTTAGCATTTTTACCTCTTTTTTTTTTTTTTTTTTTTTTGAAATCAAAAAAAAGTTTTTGGGTCGGCGCCAAATCGATAGGGTTGGTCGGGTTACCCTAAACAGACAATTTTTTTTTTTGGCCTAATGAAAAGTTTGTGCATGCTGTTGTTGTGGGTTGCTTTTTGTGACTAAATGATAACTTAGTTTCTTGCCTGATGCTTTTATTCCTTTTTTAAGCACTAGCATCCACCACACTCTTGGGTTTCAGACCACCAGTAGCTGGTATCCATGGCGGTTCAGACGGGGCTTTCTCACTCGCTCTTTCGGGTGGATATGAGGATGACATTGACCTTGGCGATTGCTTCACGTACACTGGTGAAGGTAACACTCGCTACTCTTCTTCACAGACAATATAGGAATGACAGTTAGTGAATTACACAGCTTAGCCAGATGAGACCCACTGCAGGAGAAGCTGTTTGGCGACCTGGGTGGCCGAGTGGTAACGCACTTGCGCTCGGAAGCGAGAGGTTGCGAGTTTGACCCTGGGTCAGGGCTTTAGCAATTTTCTCCCCCCCCTTTCCTAACCTAGGTGGTGGGTTCAAGTGCTAGTCTTTCGGATGAGACGAAAAACCGAGGTCCCTTCGTGTACACTACATTAGGGTGTGCACGTTAAAGATCCCACGATTGACAAAAGGGTCTTTCCTGGCAAAATTGTATAGGCATAGATAAAAAAAAATGTCCACCAAAATACCCGTGTGACTTGGAATAATAGGCCGTGAAAAGTAGGATATGCGCCGAAATGGCTGCGATCTGTTGGTCGATGTGAATATGGAGACATTCCGTTTACGCAAAATCCCATTTTGCCACAATCCAAAATGTCGCGAAATAGGGATGGCGGCAAAACGGCATGGCGACAAAATGGAATGTGGCGCTAGTGGTATGACACGGCGATAAAATGACACTAGGCCTGTGAAATGTAGCAAAAATGGGATGGGGGCGAAACGGGATCACGGCAAAACAGGATTGCGCCAAAATGGGATGTGGAGCTAATGGTACATGACACGGACAGACCTGTGCACATCTACGGTTTCTCCGTAATTTCTCCGATTTTTATACGGTGCTGCGGATTTTTAATTAAAATTCCGAAATTCCGATGTTTTACTCAAACAATTTGTTTAAAAACTGTTTTCCTGTTTTAAGTCAAGATGTTTTGACCAAATAGTTGGCCGTTGCGCTGAAAAGACGTTTTCCGATTTACCGGAAGCGCGCGTGTTCTCAGCATTGAGTCTTTGTTCTTAGACTTAGTTCGTCCAGCGTCTTCCTGGCAACTTGTGATTGAAGTGAAACATGGAAAAGAAAAAAAGTTTGTGTGCTTTGTGAGCAGAATTATGTCTTGAACTGTCGTTACAGCTTACTACTGAAACATTTAAATAACTACTGAAATTTGGTTTGTTTACTACTGATGAGCGTTTTGAGTGTGCACAGGTCTGCACGGAAGAAAAATGACGCTTGGCTTGTGAAATGTTGTGAAATGGGATGGGGGCGAAATGGGATAACGGCAAAACGTGACTAATAGATCCCTTGACTTTAGGGTAGCGCGACTCTGTTACTGCTAGCTTTCCACTGGGAGGAAGCGACCCGAATTTCCAAGCGATGGGACAAAAAAGTAATTACTTTTTTATTCAATAGATCCCTTCACTTTGGAGATGACAATTTAAATATCAGGCGCATTTACGTGATTTGTAAAACATTTTACCCCACGATATGTAAAACACGCGCCCCGTGATTTGTTATAACGACCGAATTTCGGTTACATTTTCAAAGTCGTTATAGAGAGGTACCACTGTACTTTGTCATGGTCTGTGGGAAGTGAGTAGGAGTATGTACATAGCTTACTTTCCGTCTCATGTTTCAGGGGGCAGAGACCTGAAGGGAACCAAAAATAATCCCAAGGTGAGTTGTCTTTCTTACTTTTAGTGCTAACACACAATGAGTGACAGACAGGAGATTTTTATGTTTGTTTACTGTTTTCCGTACATTTTACAAAACAAGAGTAAGGGTTTATGTTTCTCAAAATCAGCGTTTAAATTTGTTTTAAAAGGTAGGTAGAAACTATAACTTAGCTCACTATTACCAGTATTTTCACCCCAAGCCTACCCATGTGGTTGTGTTTGGTTAGAACTGTTTTTTCTGATTCAGGTGTGTCATGTCAATATTAGACCTTGCACACAACACAATATATTTATTTAAATCTTGTGTGACAGAATGCATGCATTATGCCTGATGAGAAATGACTGATGCAGATCTACACATATCACTCAGTATGTTGATCATTCACTGGGTGATTGAATACAATCAGCAATTTGGGGGGAAGCTGAAAAAATACCAGAAGTTCACGGAGAGGGTCCTGGAGCGCACTACATGTTCATTATCATGCATACTATTCTCAGTCTATTGGTACTGCACTGTTTTTACAAAATGTTGTGGAAATGTACCGACACAAAATGTACGGCGTTAATCTAAGCGATTGTGAGCATTTCCAAAAGTCGACATGCTCACTCCAGGGGTCATTAGTCATCAAGGAATATGCCTTCCTAAAGCAAAAATATAACCCGCCTGGTCTTTGAACCCTCTCAAGTTCCCCTGTTTAAGTTAGGGGTCCCAGTGAGGAGCCCTGTTCTATTTATTCTTACTGTCATTATATTTAGTCAAGTTTTGACTAAATATTTTAACATCGAGGGGGAATCGAGACGAGGGTCGTGGTGTATGTCTGTCTGTCTGTCTGTGCGTGTGTGTGTGTGTGTGTAGAGCGATTCAGACTAAACTACTGGACCGATCTTTATGAAATTTGACATGAGAGTTCCTGGGTATGAAATCCCCGAACGTATTTTTCATTTTTTTGATAAATGTCTTTGATGACGTCATATCCGGCTTTTCGTGAAAGTTGAGGCGGCACTGTCACGCCCTCATTTTTCAACCAAATTGGTTAAAATTTTGGTCAAGTACTCTTCGACGAAGCCCGGGGTTCGGTATTGCATTTCAGCTTGGTGGCTTAAAAATTAATTAATGACTTTGGTCATTAAAAATCTGAAAATTGTAAAAAAAAATTAAAAATTTATAAAACGATCCAAATTTACGTGTATCTTATTCTCCATCATTTGCTGATTCCAAAAACATATAAATATGTTATATTCGGATTAAAAACAAGCTCTGAAAATTAAATATATAAAAATTATTATCAAAATTTTTGTTTTCGAAATCAATTTAGAAACACTTTCATCTTATTCCTTGTCGGTTCCTGATTCCAAAAATATATAGATATGATATGTTTGGATTAAAAACACGCTCAGAAAGTTAAAACGAAGAGAGGTACAGAAAAGCGTGCTATCCTTCTCAGCGCAACGAATACCCCGCTCTTCTTGTCAATTCCACGTGCACTGCCTTTGCCACGATGAGTGACGATGCTACGAGTATACGGTCTTGCTGCGTTGCATTGCGTTCAGTTTCATTCTGTGAGTTCGACAGCTACTTGACTAAATATTGTATTTTCGCCTTACGCGACTTGTTTTATTATGCCGCAGAATTTACGAACAGCAGCCCAGTCAAAGGACCAAGACCTGACACGTGGAAACCTGGCTCTCAGTAGAAGTGTGGAGACAGGCAATCCTGTGCGGGTGATCCGGGGCTACAAGCTCAGGAGTCCCTTCGCTCCTGAAGAGGGTTACAGATACGATGGTAAGTTCAGGAGTCCCTTCGCTCCTGAAGAGGGGTAAGTTCAGGAGTCCCTTCGCTCCTGAAGAGGGTTACAGATACGATGGTAAGTTCAGGAGTCCCTTCGCTCCTGAAGAGGGTTACAGATACGATGGTAAGTTCAGGAGTCCCTTCGCTCCTGAAGAGGGTTACAGATACGATGGTAAGTTCAGGTGTAAAGCTTGATTGGGTGAAGTCAGCTTTCCGAAGTCTACTTCCTGTAGCTCATTGCACAAAGCTTTGGTACTGAATTTTCAGTACAAAATACTTTGTGAACTTTGGGCTCAATAAAAGACTCCCTTAAGTTAAGCTCTGCCTACATAAGGTTTAAGGGCTGAGCTTCTTTTGGAGGTTTTGGTTATTATTTTTTACGCAAGGCAAACTATTTTTGAGAGATATGACTTCTGCCAAGTTTGGCTACAAATACACTCCCTGTCCCGGTTCAGTGGCTCTCTAGTAAGTCTGCTGCCTTGGTTCTGCCCAGAAATGGATTGTGTGCTGTGTGTTTTCAGAACAACTTACCTATCATCCATATTTTCAAATATGCATCAACAAGTCAGCTTTCTTTGGTGTGCCCAGAAACTATGTTTTTATACTTGTACTAGATATTTGTATCTTTCTGGGCCGAGTTGCAAGAAGGGAAACTGGGTGCCACCCAAAATGGATGGTACGCATCCGTGGGGTAGAATTGGTTCAAATTGAGATTTGTTGTGATTTGAACCAATCAGACTCCACGGCGTGTTCACACCCTTTTGGGTGGCACGTAGTTTCGCTTCCGGCTCCTCAACCCAGGTGTCCAACTTACATGACAAGTTGGACATTGTCAGCTGGTAAATGGTGATTGTCAAGTACAGCTTGCCCCGGAGCCCCTGCTTTTCTTGCTGTGCTTCATTTTGCTGACAGCGTTGTGAACATTTATACAACAGGGTATAGAGAACTTACATACGTTTAATTTCAGTTTGAAACGGAACTGCAGCCCTGAAAGTCCAACAAATGGTGTACTCGCGTTTGGCTAGTGATTCTGAAAATTTACTAGCCAGAGAGCAAAATTTACTAGCCAAACCACCAATTTGTTTCAGCAACTTTACTCGCATTTGGCAAGTAGATAAACATTTCTACTCGCCATGCGCCAGTTACATGTTTCTACTCGCCATGGCGAGTAAAATATTCTCCGCTTTCAGGCCTGAACTAATATAAATTTTGTCGACTGTCTGCCATAAGCTCTGACGTTCGCATGAATGTAGTTTTAGGTTTGGAATCATTCCGTTAAACTGAAATGGTTTCTGCGCAGGTCTCTACACAGTGAAGAAGTTCTGGTTCACCAAAGGCATGTCCGGGTTTGGCGTGTACAAGTTTGCGTTACAACGCTGCCCTGGTCAGGCTCCGCCCCCATGGGCACTGGAAAACGTAAGTTGTTCTTACGTAATAACCTACCATTGGGTTTTTTTTGGTGGGTTTTTTCTGAAATTTGAACATTAGCTGTCTGTTTTTGTATTTTTAAGTTGTTCTTGTCATTAGTTTTGTCTTTTTGGCTGTCACCAAAGGCTACAGTCCTATAAAGCCCCATGTGGGTTTAACAGCCACCCTGAGGGAATCTCAAACAGAAATTATTAGACTGCTTTTCGTTGCGTAAATAATTCCTATGCACTTCATTTTATTCCAAATGTCTATGTTGAAAATGTATTTGTCTTGGCAATTGACCATACCAGCTGGCAGTTTTATCACATGATACTCATTGAGTAATAAACTACTTGATGATTAATTGATGTTATGTTATATGAAGTCTTATATCGCGCGCGCGTATCTCCAGACTCGGACTCAAGGCGCAGGGATTTATTTATGCCGTGTGAGATGGAATTTTTTACACAAAACATCACGCATTCACATCGACCAGCAGATCGCAGCCATTTCGGCGCATATCCTACTTTTCACGGCCTATTGAGTATCAATCTACTTGATGACTATTTTCCTGCAGTGATACCTACCGCTTTGTTTACAGGACCCCGCATCTCCATCGAAGTCCTCCGACTCTGGTTTTTCCGATACTGTAAAGAGTGAAGCTGGTGAGAACGAAGCAACATCTCCGTCTGATGAGAAGAAAAGTGACGGCGACAAAGACGGCGAAACCAAGGCTGATAGCCCTTTACCCCTCACAGACAACATGAAAAAGGATGATGGAAACGATGATGCCGATGCCAGCAGCGGTGTTGACAGTAAAGATGTGTCTGATGATAATGAAGAAGAAAGTAGCATTGTCAAGCATGATGCTTTTGAAAGCAATTTATACGCTGTTTCTGAAAATGCAGAAAGCTCTGGGGATGGTGGGGAAAGTGGTGTAGTGTCTGGCGATGATGAAGAGAAAGCTGATGAAGACTGTAGCGATGCATGATGCATTCCCCAGTGATCGCGTTTCTTCTTCCAAAAAGGTTGAGAGCTGTTGGATAAATGGTTTGTCTGATCACACTGAAATGAAAGCTAATGGGGACAGTGTCAGTACATTCAAACTCCCCTTTCTCAAAAATCTGAGAAAATCGGGTCTTAAAAAGAATGGGGTTAAATTTACAGCAGTTATGAATAGAACATCTGAGAAAACGGAGGAAGTTTTAAATCGGGGGGGGGGGGGGGGGTCCGCTTTACTTGATAGTGGTTGTACATGTACATCTGTCTCAGAAAATGTAGAAAGAACAGAGGAAAGGGAGAAAAATGCTTGAAGAAGATTCAGGCCAGCGATTATGATAATGCTAATGGTGACTATCATTGTCAAACCGGAGTCAGTCGATAACAGTCATATTTCTCTTTCTAAAATGTGTAAGGAAATCTCCTGAAACAGCCTGTGTCAAGTTTTTTGCCGCGTTGAATGAATCTCAAGTATTCACTCTTCTTTCAGTGTGTGAATTCATGCTATAGAGCTAAATCAGGTGATAGCGGTTTTAAAATAATAGTGAGGAAACTGCTGAAAACATTGGTGCTAATGTTGATGGTAACTGCCAAGATGTATATTTTCTTTAACCTCTTTACTTGCCTTTTTAGCCCGAGAAGATTGCCTACAGTTAGACTAGTGTGGATCGCTTGCTTGTGTCGTCCATGAACAGGTGTATTGGGTAGAACTTTGTGAGATGATGTGCAGAGCGAGTGGGTTTTTTTTCAGTTCAGTCTTACTGAATCAATCAAGTCTACGTGCTACAGTGGAACCCCCCTTTTAAGACCTCCAAAATTCTGATAAATTCAGGTCTTAAAAAGGAGGGGGTCTTAAAATGGGGGTAAGTTTACAGAGGTTAAGAAAAGAAAGTCTGAAAAGCAAGGTCCTAAAAAGGAGGAAGTCTTAAATTGGGGGTTCCACTGTATGAGTGAGATTTCGATTTTTAATTGTGTTCATCATTTTTGTTTGTTTGGTTGTCAATCCTTTGAGAGTAGATGCATACTTTTGAGAATGCATTCTTTATCACAGAAGGATTAGGGCAGTATTGGCAAGGCAGCAATTTACTGTTCTCCTTTTGGTGCTATTTTGTATGCTTTTCCTTATGTTCAGTTTGCAGTAGAGGTAGCACTAGCATTCAAAGTTGAATGTGAGGTATGTATTTTACCACATCATCATTGACATTGTACAGTTTAATGATTTTTTGATCAGTTGATGAACTGGTGTAAACAGTATATGTGGGTATATGCATTTTGTGAAGATGTCTTGAGTGTGTTAAGTTTGTGGATAGCAAGAAATGTAAGATTTATGTTTTTGCATTGCATAGTTCTCACTTCAACACTGGTTTCATAGTTTGTACACGTATTAAATAAGTTTTAAGTTGAATTATTTGTTTTTTTTATTCTAGGTTGAACAGATTGTATGCTTACATCTGTACGAGGAGGTAGTAGCCACTACATTCGTGTGTTTTGGTTCTATTTTGTGGTTCTTTTCATTTGACTATCTTGATTCAGGTTTTTTTTCATTTGTTTTAAGACATAGCATTTCTTATAAAAATTATTGTATAGTAGTGTCTCACTCTTAGCTAATATTTTGAACTGCTGGTATACATTTGTGTGAGCTGCTGATTTTTAAAATGGAATCATATCTTCTACATTTTCTACCTGTTAGGAGATGAATATAATTGTTTTTATTGTCTTAACCTGCAACCCACCCTTCCCTGAACTATTTGACAATGCATTTTCTGTTTCAAACTCCAGTATTCTCACTTCCCTTCAATATTCTTTGATCTTATTCACAGGTTTCTTTGACGTGTGCTGAGTACATAGCCAGTATTACTATCTCAGACTTAACCTTCGCCCGTCCGGGTTATCGACTACACACGGAAGTCATCGTGGGGCCGTGCGGACCCATGCTTCTCATTTCCTTTGAGAAACATGGGTCCGCACGGCCCCACAATGTTTGTTGTCTAAATAATGACCTTTTTTTTTTTTTTACATTTAGTCAAGTTTTGACAAAATGTTTTAACATAGAGGGGGGAATCGAGACGAGGGTCGTGGTGTATGTGTGTGTGTCTGTGTGTGTGTGTAGAGCGATTCAGACTAAACTACTAGGCCCATCTTTATGAAATTTGACATGAAAGTTCCTGGGTATGATATCCCCTGACGTTTTTTTTCTTTTTTTCGATAAATACCTTTGATGACATCATATCCGGCTTTTTGTAAAAGTTGAGGCGGCACTGTCACACCCTCATTGAGTCACTTGAGAAAAAGTGACTCTATGTAATCGGTCAGTGTTAGTCTGTCCGGCCGGCCGTAGACACCACCTTAACGTTGGACTTTTCTCGGAAACTATCAAAGCGATCGGGCTCATATTTTGTTTAGTCGTGACCTCCAATGACCTCTACACTTTAACGATGGTTTCGTTGACCTTTGACCTTTTTCAAGGTCACAGGTCAGCGTCAAAGGAAAAATTAGACATTTTATATCTTTGACAAAGTTCATCGGATGTGATTGAAACTTTGTAGGATTATTCTTTACATCAAAGTATTTACATCTGTAGCCTTTTACGAACGTTATCAGAAAAACAAGGGAGATAACTAGCCTTTTCTGTTCGGCAACACACAACTTAACGTTGGGCTTTTCTCGGAAACTATAAAAGTGACCGGGCTCAAATTTTATGTGAACGTGACTCGTTGTGTTGTGAATAGCAATTTCTTCCTGTCCATCTGATGCCTCATATAATATTCAGAACTGCGAAAGTGACTCGATCGAGCGTTTGCTCTTCTTGTTTTTCAATTAAATTGATTAAAATTTTGGCAAAGCAATCTTCGACGAAGGCCGGGGTTTGGTATTGCATTTCAGCTTGGTGGCTTAAAAACTAATGAGTGAGTTTGGTCATTAAAAATCGGAAACTTGTAATTAAAATTATTTTTTTATTAAACGATCCAAAAACAATTTCATCTTATTCTTCGTCATTTTCTGATTCCAAAAACATATACATATGTTATATTTGGATTAAAAACAATCTCTGAAAATTAAAAATTTAAAAATTATGATCAAAATTAAATTTCCGAAATCGATTCAAAAACTATTTCATCTTATTCCTTGTCGGTTCCTGATTAAAAACACGCTCAGAAAGTTAAAACGAAGAGAGGTACAGTAAAGCGTGCTATGAAGCACAGCGCAACCGCTGCCGCGCCAAACAGGCTCGTCACTTTCACTGCCTTTTGCACTAGCGGCGGACTACGTTCAGTTTCATTCTGTGAGTTCCACAGCTTGACTAAATGTAGTAATTTCGCCTTACGCGACTTGTTTAATTAATTCTCGCTGACATTTTAGGACATAAGAGCTTTTTTAGATGCCTGAGGCATTCTTAAAAGCTCATTAAAAAAAATTCCAACTAGTTTATGAGATATTTGCAATTAAATATCCTTCTGGGTCCACACGGACCCACGACCACCGGCGAAGGTTAAAGACTAAGAGATATCTTGATGGTGTTCAGAACTGATGAAGTTGTCATTATGCTCAAACATTTTACACATGCTGTTGACTTTACTGAATTATGTGAAAAAGTGACTTAAATAAAGATCTATATTTTTTCATAAATGTTGTTTTGTGTTTTTAATTTATTGACCAAATGGATGGCAGAACACTTGTAATTCTGTCTGTTTATCGTTGCCAAAATAGCATTGAAGAATCAAAACAAAACGAAAGTAGAGTTCGGGTTTCCAACTGTACAATAGAATAACGCATCTTGTAACCTCACTCCTGAAGATTTAGTTTCCTTTTTCTGTCGGACTTTTTCATGCCTCAAAGATTGGAGTTGGAAAGTGATTTGAGATAACTCTTGCCTGTTGTTTGTCTTGTAGGTGATGGCTTTCCTCCCTTTGGTGATTTGACTCGATAGTATCTCTCTAATGCTTGCTTGATATGGTCTCTGTTATGCTGGTGTTTATTTCAAAGGAGAATTATGACGGCTTACTAGCGCCAGAACTACATAATTGTAATTATCACGTGTAAATTATTAATTAACACGTGAAAATTACTAATTTTCAAGAGAAAATTACAATTATGTCATGAAAATTACTAATGTTCACGTTTGGATTACTAATTTTCACATGAAAATAACTTAATTTCAGTTTGTGCTTGCTTACTAGAGCCAAAACTGAAAATTAGTCATTAACATGTGAAAACGCTAACTGACAGTGTTAATTAGTAATTTTCACGTGATATAATGGTAACCCCAGGTTTTGGCACTAGTAAGCCACTACTACTACTACTACTACTACTACTACTACAGTGCAATGCTTCAGTTGAGATACACTTGTAGAATTGCTACACCCACACAAGTCCACACACACACACACACACACACTGATTGCCGTTCATAGCAACATGTGTAACCGCCATTACCAAAAGATTGTAGTTTGTATTATCGCATTCCAGCCAATTTTTCATAACCCAAAATCATCAAAACTCTATACACATGATGTATACAAGGATGACATAGATTCAATCTTAAAGAGAAGAACAATCAAGGCACTTGTGTCTGTTAAAAGGCAGAACGAATAGTAAAAAATGTAACATTAAAAACTAGAAAAAAGAAAGCCTGCCTTTAATTTCAGAAGAAGGTACATGATAAAAAATACAGCTCAAACAAAAATTTCGAAAAAAAACAATTAAAACTAGAAAAAGAAAGCTCGCCTTTAATTTTAGAAGAAGGTACATGATAACAGATACAGCTCAAAGAAAAACTTCGAATTTTTTTTTTCTTTGGTCAACCCTTTAAAGATAAGGTCTTTGCCGTGTAAAGGGGATCTGTCTTGGCTTGTAGGGATTAAGACCATGCTTCTACTTGGTCACACACCCACAATCAGTTACCTGGCATCTTGCTGTGTAGAGCGGTAAATCTGTGTGGAATTACGGTGGAAAATCAAGTCTCAAAAGCGAGGGGGCCTTAAAATGGGGCTACATTTACAAAGGTTATGAATCCAACATTTGCAAAAACAGGGTCTTTAAAAACGAGAATTCTTAATTTTTTAATTTTTTAAATTTTTTTTTTTTTGGGGGGGGGGGGGGCTTAAGATGTTTCGATGTTATTTTATAATTTAAAACGTTCACCAATAAAAGCCAGACTATGTATACCAACAAGCGGATGTGGAGAGCATATTAAGTTATACAGGTATTCCGGTGTCACGGGCACATTAACTGGTGACGATTCACACTAAAAAAAAACGGTCAGATTATTTTCACTGAGGCAGTCCTCAAACGAAAGTAAAAGAAATCAAATTACAGCGTAGACATCGGTTGTCGAGGAATGTTTTCTTCACAAATAGCCTGCCGATCTTTTTGCTGCAACATCAGGCCCACACACATCTCTTTTTCTTCTTCTTCGTCTTTTTGGCTCACGAAGTGTAGCCTATGCGATCGTAACTTTGTCTGTCTGTGCGTTTGTGCGTGCGTGTGTGTGTGTGTGTATGTCTGTGGTAGAAACTTTAACATTTCCGAGTCTATGTGTGAGTGGTTATCCAAGACTATGGATAAAGCTCGCATAAGATTACGTCACGGTCAAAAGTGTTTGACGTCAATTAATGCATCATGACGGCATGCCTCCCTGTAGTCTTTCTCTCTCGCGTGGTGTGTGTGGTCTCGGTCATTGTTATTTTGAGCGGGCCGAGACTATTTGGCAGTCGTGTCCCTGTAAGTAGGCTACATGCAGACAAACAGATCTAGATCTAGTGTCTCTCTTTCTTGCACAGTGTCACCTAAGCTTACTGTGTGTGTGGGTGTGTATGTGTGACGGAGTGATTGAGTTTGTGTTACTGTTTGTCTATTTCTTACGTGAGCCTTGAAGGCTTCGCCTCTTTTTTATCTTTCATTTTCTTGCTCGTTTCTCTCTCTTTGTCTTGTTATCCCGTGCACTTGGTTCCACAGCAGACCTTCTTGCACGAGCTCTGTGGACCGTGACGGCCCTGGCACACTCTGTGACTCCAGCACTCGTAGGACATGCCTGAGCAGTGGCAACCCCCCATCTCCAGGTTCCAGCGCTTGGTCAGAATCTGCACGACCTCTTCAGCCAAGCGTGACGTCCGTCCCGCCGCTGTCTTGTCGTTCCCACCCGTGCTTTTGCTGCTGGGACCTGAAACAGAAATAGGCGATGTACGTTCTAACACAATTTATTTTTTTAAGGGGTTTTTTTTTTTGGGGGGGGGGGGGGTTATAGGGTTAGGGAAGAGTTGCTTTCTCTTGTTTCCACAGAAACGCTGAGGCAAGTCTACAATGTCACGTATACCTTGCCTCAGTGTTTTTTTCTGTAAAAGCAAGGACTGAAAAATAAGGGAACGCAACTCTTCCACAAGCAATACAACCCCGACAGTTATTCCGGAATTCAGCTGTTACCAACAGTATGAGAGCACCCGTATTTTCTTCCACTCACGCTTAATCGTAACTTTTGGATGATAATAAATTGTGTTTTTGAACAAATCTGGAAAAATTAGAAGCCTGCTGCGAATCATCCTCCAGAGACGCTCAGCAAGGTACCAGTTACACAAAATGAGTGGCCCAGACAATTGAAGATAAAGATTGTACGAAGAAAAGAAAAAAATGTGATAGCACACACGGCCCGTGTGGATTGCGCAAGCTGATGACTGGACGTGAAAAGGTCAACATGAAGGGGGGAAAAACTGCATAAAAAGTGTTTGTCAGAATTGGGGTTCGAACCCACGCCCACATTCGTGGACCAGAACAACCTTGAGTCTGGCGCCTTAGACCACTCGGCCATCCTGACAGCTGCTATGGAGGTACTTTTTAACAGTAAACTTTTTGGACATATCTAAGCTGAAGGTCGTGTGGTTTACCTATTTTAGTAGAATTTATTCTTTGGACAAAGACGGTCGCAAAATGCTCGCGTGCGTGCGTGAGTGTGTGAATGTTTGCGGTGTGTGTGTGTGTGTGTGTGTGTGCATGGTGTGTTTGTGCACTGTGTGTATGTGTGTGAGTGCGTGTCTGTGTGTGTGTGTGTTTATGCGCAGTGTGTGTGTGTGTGTGCCGTGTCAGTGTGAGTGAGTGTGCGTGTGTGTGTGTGAGTGAGTGTACATGTGTGTGTGTGTGTGTGACATACGTCATATCGATTATTCTGCCGCGTTTTCGACTGAAATAACAGGCGATAGAAAGACATACTCCTACAGAGAGTTGAGGTGAAAACTGGATAAAACTAGGATGCACCTATTCTAAAATGTATGTGGGTTTTATCAGCAGGCTACTACTTTTTGCTTTTCGCCCACATGCTAGCTGATTTTGACCAGATTTAGTGCATAGTCAAACCTAAAAATACATTCAAGAATCAAAATGGTCCTGGTGAGAAAAAAAAGTAAACCTGCCTACTCTATCTAACTACTGATTTTGTCTATAGTGTGTGCGTGTTTGTGTTCAACATGAAGAGAAAAACAAGTCGCGTAAGGCGAAAATACAATATTTAGTCAAGTAGCTGCCATTTTTCAGCAAGACCGTATACTCGTAGCATCGTCAGTCCACCGCTCACGGCAAAGGCAGTGAAATTGACAAGAAGAGCGGGGTAGTAGTTGCGCTAAGAAGGTTAGCACGCTTTTCTGTACCTCTCTTTGTTTTAACTTTCTGAGCGTGTTTTTAATCCAAACATATCATATCTATATGTTTTTGGAATCAGGAACCGACAAGGAATAAGATGAAAGTGTTTTTAAATTGATTTGGACAATTTAATTTTGATAATAATTTTTATATATTTAATTTTCAGAGCTTGTTTTTAATCCGAATATAACATATTTATATGTTTTTGGAATCAGCAAATGATGGAGAATAAGATAAACGTAAATTTGGATCGTTTTATAAATGTTTATTTTTTTTTACA
This sequence comes from Littorina saxatilis, assembly GCF_037325665.1. NCBI lineage: Eukaryota > Metazoa > Mollusca > Gastropoda > Littorinimorpha > Littorinidae > Littorina > Littorina saxatilis. The sequence continues at coordinate 56,607,421 of NC_090252.1, forward strand.
ATTTTCCGATTTTTAATGACCAAAGTCATTAATTAATTTTTAAGCCACCACGCTGAAATGCAATACCGAAGTCCGGGCTTCGTCGAAGATTACTTGACCAAAATTTGAACCAATTTGGTTGAAAAATGAGGGCGTGACAGTGCCGCCTCAACTTTCACGAAAAGCCGGATATGACGTCATCAAAGACATTTATCCAAAAAATGAAAAAAAAGTTCGGGGATTTCATACCCAGGAACTCTCATGTCAAATTTCATAAAGATCGGTCCAGTAGTTTAGTCTGAATCGCTCTACACACACACACACGCACGCACGCACACGCACACACGCACATACACCACGACCCTCGTTTCGATTCCCCCTCGATGTTAAAATATTTAGTCAAAACTTGACTAAATGTAAAAACATACTAAAAAAGTGTATGTCAGAAGTGGGGTTCGAACCCACGCCCACATTCGTGGACCAGAACACTCGGTCCCTTGAAGGGAAGGTACATCCTTGAGTCTGGCGCCTTAGACCACTCGGCCATCCTGACAGCTGCTATGGAGGTACTTTTTAACGTAAACTTTTTGGACATATCTACGCTGAAGGTCGTGCAGTTTACCTATTTTAGTAGAATTTATTCTTTGGACAAAGACGGTCGCAAAATGCTCGCGTGCGTGCGTGAGTGTGTGAATGTTTGCGGTGTGTGTGTGTGTGTGTGTGTGTGTGTGTGTGTGTGTGCATGGTGTCAGTGTTTGTGCACTGTGTGTGTGTGTATGATGTGTGTGAGTGCGTGTGTGTGTGTGTGTCTGTGTGTGTCTGTGTCTGTGTGTGTGTGTGCATGGTGTGTTTGTGCGCAGTGTGTGTGTGTATGTGTGTGTGTGTGTGTGTGTGTGTGTGTGTGTGCCGTGTGTGTGTGTGTGTGTGTGTGTGTGCCGTGTGTGAGTGAGTGTACGTGTGTGTGTATGTGTGGTGTGTGTTACTATCATCATCTGTAAGGCGGTCACATACGTCATATCGATTATTCTGCCGCGTTTTCGACTGAAATAACAGGCGATAGAAAGACATACTCCTACAGAGAGTTGAGGTGAAAACTGGATAAAACTAGGATGCACCTATTCTAAAATGTATGTGGGTTTTATCAGCAGGCTACTACTTTTTGCTTTTCGCCCACATGCTAGCTGATTTTGACCAGATTTAGTGCATAGTCAAACCTAAAAATACATTCAAAAATCAAAATGGTCCTGGTGAGAAAAAAAAGTAAACCTGC